>NC_138236.1:37773827-37917736 GCF_964197995.2 Scardinius erythrophthalmus
AATTCGGCCACGCCCACTCGCGCAAAAGATATTCACATGCAAATCTCCACATGGAACGCGATCGCCCTCATTACCTCAACAACAAAACACTTCACTTCACTTTTCGTCGAGTTTGAAAGACGTGCCTGAGCTTACATTGGATTTACATCAGAAGAAGAAGAACGATATTTGAAGACAAGAAAGATAAGGTAAGTAATTCTTACATATTAGTTTGCTATTGTTGCATAAATTTCACATTGCAGTTGAACTGTTGCTAGATATATGGTGAATATTATAATATTTAGACCCGTGTTTACTGTTACTGTGTTTGTGGATATCTGCTCAAACGTAGATAGGCTATGTATATGGTAGGCCTAACCATAATGTTTTATATTTGATCGCAATCGCGTTTTAATGTATCATATTTTTGATCGCGATCGCGTTTTAATGTATCATATTTTTGATTGCGATCGCGTTTGAATGTATCATATTTTGGAAAAGCAAAACGCTCCAAACGGCTTCATGTTTTTACTATTATCTCATTTCATATCATCATAACGAATGGAAACATTTGAAGTAACATGATAATCAATATATTTTTCTCTAGCTTAGTTGTTACTGAAATCTTTTTGAAAATATATATAGGCTGCTATATTGTTATTATTTTATGCAGCACTGCGCATAGCCTATACCTACAAGGCACAACAAACCTGGTGTTCATTATATATTGTTGGAAACATTTGTGTGAGTGTGTGTGTGTATTCTGTGAATTAAAAAGCAATTTTAACAAGAAAAATCTAAAATGTATTCCCAAAATCGTGCAGGCCTTTCTCTTGATATCAGTATGTTCACTTTTTTTTTTTCAGGGCCCAGATGCCACTGAGTCCTGCTGACTTCAACATTCACAGTACATGTCTCTGTACATGAACATGGTAAAGTGAAAATCAAACACCTTAGAAAATGAAAGGTATGTACAATGTTTTTAGGAATGGCACAAAGGTCTCTTTCTTCAATAAGTGCTTTTTTGTTGTGTATCTTTGGATTATGTTGTGTTGTAAATAAATCCAAACAATTTTAAAAGCCATTCTTTTTTAATTCTCCTCATTCTTTGTGCAAGGTTGGTCAGAATGATGGGCCCTGATAAGCTCCTAATAGGGCCATTAGGGAGGTTCTTTGTCTTTCTCAGGTGTGGAAAGCTTTCATATTAATGAGGTGATCCGCCCCTTCGCATATTGCTTTCTAACACAAAACACGTCGTAAAATTTTTAAATCAATATATTGTCTTCTCTGAATGAGCAGTCAGGGTGATTCTCACATAGTTTTAGAGCAAATATTCTAGGCTACGTGATACAATTTTCAAAAGTCTTGTGAAGAAATAATCAGTATGGGTTTCATGACCTTATTTCAGTGAGAATTTATTTTTGTATTTTCACAAACCACGCATAAATGTCATTATCTCAAAACTACAAACTTTTACATACATGCTGCTGATATATTATTGTAGCAGAGTTTGTGCTGAATACAGTGTAATTAGACTTTAGCCATGAAAATGTCACAAGTAACAGAAATAACCACAAATGTCAGAGCATGTCAGAACACCTCCAGGGCCCAGAAAACAGCTCAGACCTCAGAGGGTTAACAGTCTCTGGATCGGCAGACGTGACCTGAACAGTCTCTGGATCGGCAGACGTCCTGTGTCTCCTCCACGCATGCAGTACCGCCACTGCATAAAAGAGGAAGACAGCCCTCTTGGCCGTGGCAGGACTGATGGTGGGCAGCTCCGAGATGATCTCAGGGATGACAGCGGGCTGCATGGGGACGACCTCCGGGATGACAGCGGGCTGAACAGTCTCTGGATCGGCAGATGTGACCTAAACAGTCTCTGGATCGGCTGTACAGGCGACTGGCTCTGGATCAGCTGTGCAGGCGACTGGCTCTGGATCAGCTGTGCAGGCGACTGGCTCTGGATCAGCTGTCTCGGCGGACCGAGATTCTGGCATGACGGCCTGGGGAATTGAAAGCGCTGAGACTCGTGAAACCTTCAGGATATTGATTGCTCGGACAGATCTCAGTGGCGGATCGGCCAGCTTGGACACCAGTCCACTCCATCCCCGAACGAGTTCCACGGATGCAACCATGCTGGCAGACGGCGCGGTCTGCGGCAGGTCACGCCCCGCAACTGATGGAAACACCGGTTCGGCGGCAGCTATCTTGTCCGGAGATACCGGTGCAAGGTCAGCCTTCCCCCCTGGAGAAACGTGTGGGTCCAACGCATTCTCATCCTTGGGCGTCATATACTGACGCTTTTGACATTTCGTCGACATCAAACGCACATGGCACCCTTTAGCGTCAATATGACACGCACAGAGCTTTGTTCGGTTATGGGTAGGTTTAGGTCTAGTGTAGGGTTAGGGTTAGACCGCTAGGAGGCGCCTTCTGGCCCATTTCTATCTGCGTCTCATATTGAAGCTAAAGGGTGCCATGTGCGTTCGATGCCGACGAAATGTCAAAAGCGTCAATATATGACGCCCTAGGATGAGAACGGGCTGGTGGGTCTGACGTAGCCCAAAAATCCAGGTTCTCCAGCCCCATCATCTCACATCGGAATAAAGTGTTGTCGAGGCAGTTGTTAAAAAAATCCTTCAGTGCCGCATCATTGTACCCCATACCTCTCGATAAGGTCCAAAATGCCTGCGACAAACTATTCACTGACCGACCCTGCTGCCGTAGGGCCATTAAATGACTGAATCTTCCCCTCCTCTCCTTCTCAGTAGTGGGGGGAAGGATACGAAACCCCATACTGCTGGATCTTAAATGTGACGGAGTCCTTCTGTCACGATCGCACACACGAAGACAAAAGTAGATCCAATAATGCAGCTTTTATTTAAGGGTAATCCGTATTCGTACATCCAGTCCAGGCAGTAGGTCAATATCCATATAAGTAATCCAACAACAAGAAACAAACAGGAACACCCAAGACTGACCTCAGGAAGTGGTGTGAACTAAACAAGGACTCCATAACAAACACTAACACAGACAGGGTTTTTATACACACAGAAACTAACAATGATAATGGGGAACAGCTGGGTGCAATGAACAGTGATGAGTACAGACAGGATTGTAGGAATTGCAGTTCATGAGTGAGTGACACCGTGAGGGAAGGGGACCTCTAGTGTTTACCCAGGGAACTCAAACCAGACACTGTGACAGACAGCTATTTCCTTCTTGCTGTGTAAATTTGTTTAAATTCTTAATATTTTTCAATCTCGTAATATTCTGCAGAAGACAGAAGTGAATCTCAGTTTCACTCTTTCTCAGCATGTGATTGGCTGTTCGCTACTGATGTCACACCTAAACTCCTAAACTCAGGATCAAAGCCTGAGTTGACAGAGAAAGTTGATGATCAGCATCATGGTACCAACAAAGCCTGGTTAGATTGGTTTGGTTTTGTCAACTCAAAACTAATCTACTCACGTAAACGTCACAGTTACGAAAGATTTTGAAAACAAAAGATCAATACCATGTTTTATCTGCACACAGGTGTAATGGCCTCTGAAGTTTATACTCTTTAGTCCATACAATTCTCGATATATATTATTGTGAAATGTTTGTTCCTGCAAGGAGGTATTGCTCCATGTGATTACTCCTATGATTTAATTAAAGGCCCTGATATCTCTATAATTCTTAACTGGATATCACAAGTGACTAAGTCGTGTAAGTGCATATCAAATTTGATTTAGTAATTGCACATCTGAGCTTAGAGAATTGAGCAACAGCTCACCTGTGACTGATCATCAGTGTGTGTAGTCTGCCGCTCTCCACCACCTGAGCCTGCGGGGTATTGTGCTTATTTTCTGGAAGGCTTAATAGTATTGGTGGGAACATGTCTCAAATAAGAAAAAGAAAGAAAACACACACACACACACACACACAGCAAGAAAATCTCTGAGGCTACGTCTACATTATTCGAATACATTTGAAAATGGCGTTTTCTGTGAAAAACGCTCTCCGTCCACACTAGCATTTTCAGGCGTTTTCCAAAAGTTTCTCGTCCTCACTAAAACGTCGATAAACACTAAATTCACCTTACTATGCATGCGTAAACCCTCACATAAGCTCACTGAAGTCGCTTTCACACTGGGCTCGTTTGCTGCTGTCTGAGCCCGAGCGCGATTGTTCCCGGCGCCCCCCGCAGCGTTGGTCTGGTTTCACACTTGATTCTGTCGAACCCTGGTGCGTTTGCGTGCATCTTACGTCATCGCAAATGTGCACGGCGCATGATAGAAAACAGAACGAGGTTCAATATATTATGGGTTTTTTTATTAATGTAGTTCTATTATGCGCAGCTGAGTGAACAACACATGTTTACTGTGTCGCGTTTGGCTTTCTGCTGATTGCAAACGCACTCTTGAGGAGACAGTGGATTTCCATTAATTTGTTGCTCTGATTCAACCCGCTATTCGCGAATACACTGGAGGCTCACTCTCGCTTGCATCCAAGAAAAATCATCAACACTGCCATCCCTTACATGTGTTTTATTTAACTAAATGCATCATAATCAGCTAAAACGCATGCGCAAGTTACTTTACTTCCTGAAAAAGTGCGCACCCAAGTCTGTGTTACTTTCACATTCACGCGAACCGCGGCACGGTTCGAGTGCAACCGAACTCAGACCACCTCCTCCAGGTAGTCTCCGGTTCGGTACCCCAGTGCGCACCCGGGTCCACATGACAGCGTTCACATTAGCTATTTTTCATGCGAACCGTGCCCCATTCCGAACTAAACTGCCAGTGTGAAAGCACCCTGAGATGATACAGATGGAAAAATAAATTATAAAGCTATCTCGCAAATTCTTCTGACGGGATAATTTTATTTAGCAAAATATCTGATGCATCCAGGTCGCTCTCACTCGCCATTATATGTTTGGTGTAAAACGCGACTGCTCTCATGTTTTGCCGCAGGACAGCAAATGTGAGTGAATTTTCTGTCATGTTTGCAGGACTGTGATATGAAGAGTGTGCAAAGTAACATTTTAGCAACAGTGTGAAAGTGAATAGCACATAACAGGCACAATACCGGTATAAACATGAAAATCTATTGGTACAATATGCGTCACATGACTAAACTTACGTCATTATTTTTTAAATACCAAATGCAACGTGAAAACTGTGTTTTCAAATAAATTTTTTAAAAAAGGTTGGTTTTCATTAATAAAAACACCGCCTCAGTGTGGACGGAAGGCCAAAACGGAGAGAAAAAGATGCGTTTTCAAATGAAAACGTATTAGTGTGGACCAGAGCATGTGAGCGGAGCGGAGCGCGAGCGGAGCGGGGAGTGGAGCGGTAATACTTCCTCCTGAGCGGAGAGCGCCTATCTGAAGATTCCGCTCCGCTCGCTCCGTCCGCTCAGCGCCGCTCGCTCAACCCAGAATGCCCTGTTGTGATTTGCTAGTTCGAGAATCTGTGTGTGTGAATTAGCTGAAGCAATAGTGGGTTGGTTAAGGAGTTCAAATATTGTTTTATGGAAGTTGCGAGCCTTATGCATAAATGCACAGTGAAAATAACAGCTAAGAAGGAGCAGGGAGAAGAAATTGAAAGGCAGTGTGGAGAGACTGTGAGAGTTAGCAAAGATTCATATTGGAATCTTAAGCGTCACATTGCCAGAAAGCACGAGGATGTGCTACGCAAACATGGTAGTGCAGCAAAAGGTGAGCTATAGCCATACCACTCGAGAATAAATTAATAGATAAATGGGTAAGGCTGTTGTACTGAGCCCCTCTCATGACATACAGACTAAAATATATTGTAATAACATTTCGTTCCCAACCATGAATTAAGAATTCGTTCTCTCATTTAGGGTGGCCACGAATTAAATTCGTTTCCACAAATTCTTAAATCGTTCCCTGGTTTAGTAAATCGTGGCCATGTTGAACAAATTCGTAGGCTACTCTCGTTTTATTAAAACAAGAAAACAAATTATTACAACGTGGTCACGATTTACTAAACCATGGATCGAAATAGTATATTGTTAATTTTGTACGATTTAAATAAAATGAGGAAATTAATTATTAAAACATGCTGACGTCAAGTTGGAACGAATTGTTAATTCGTTATGCAATCATCATATCAGTGCAACTAAAAATAACCTATAGCCAACACACAATATTAATTAGCCTACATAATTGTAGTTGATGTAGCCTATTTTTAGGTTGAAATTAGACAAGTTATTGAACCACTTGTTAAATTTTAATTTTTTTTTAAAAAACTCACCCGAATAAATAGGAAAAAATGAAGGAATAAAGGATAGGGAAATAGGAATAAATAGAAAAAATTACTGTACGCTATTATAATATATGCAAATTTGTTTTTACAGAAAAAACTACCAATCAAAGGGAGATAAAGAATTTTTTCCCTCTCCTGCGTCCCCAGACTCCCCAGGTCTCTGTGTCTAATGCACGCAAGAAAGAATTAGATGACGCATTTTTTAAGATGATCTATGTGGATTATGAACCTCTCACAAAAGGTGAACGTGAGGGTATGCGTAATTTTGTCAGCGTTGCCCAGCCCGGCTATACCACACCGTGCTACAGTACAGTACGTGACACTCTGATGCCGAATGCTCTTAGCGAGATGGAAGGCAGACTTAGAGAGTTGTTGCAGTTAGGAGATGGCTTTGCGCTGACTTTAGACATTTGGACAAATAGAAGAGGACACAGCTTTCTGGGTGTTGTGGCGAGTTTCATTGATGAAATGTTTACCGGTCACACTGTGCTGCTGTCCTGTGAACATCTTAAAGGACACCACACCGCTGAGAATATTTTTCATAAATATGAAAGCATTTTGCAACACTGGAATTTACAACGGCGAGTTGTCAGGGTGGTGACTGACAGCGCAAGTAACATGGTAAAGGCTTTCGACCTCCCAGGGTTTGATGAAAGTTCAACTGAAGAGGAGGGCGAGGAAGAGGTCCTTGAGGAAGATGGCAGTGGCACAGAGGAAGGTCCACTTTCACCATTCCAGCCAGATTTTGCGCAGATCATAGAAAACATGAGCGCCACATACATCACTGAATCTAATCTGCATATGCGATGCCCCATCCATTTACTGCAACTCGCCATAAAGGATGCAATAAACGGTCATGCTGATGTAGACAAAATGATCACACGAACGGCAAAACTTGTAAAGAGTATTAGAAAAAGCACCTTAAACACTGAGGAGGCTGATAAACTAGGTGTGCGTCCCACCCCAGCATGTGTCACCAGGTGGAGCAGTCAGCTGCGCATGATCGAATCAGTACTGAAAATGTTCGAAAGAGACCCGCAATTCCAAAACAAGCTGAAAATTCCCGAGCACAGTAAGCTGACCATGAATGACGTACTTCATCTCCGAGCCCTGACTGAGGTGCTATTGCCTCTGGCAGAGCTTACAACTGCTATGCAAAAAGAGCTCGGAAACCTTGGGATGATTCTTCCGGCTGTAATGGAAATCAAACAGCTTTTGTCCAGTGTCCCTGACAACCGCTCCGTCAACATTCGTGCATTTGTGGAGACACTGTCAGATAATGTCTCTACTCGTTTTAACAGATTTTACTCTGACAAGCACCTTGTGTTGGCGGCTGTGTTGGATCCACGTTTTAAAACTGAATGGATCATTAGAGATGGTACAGTGAGCAATCAACTCGTAGAGATTCGTGAAATGTTGGTAAAAGAGGCAGAATGCAGTGGTGTGGAGACTGCGGTGGACACAGTGACTGAGGCTAGAAGCGCTCCCAAGAAGGCCCGCATTTTCGGCTCATATGAGAGCAACTCGAGTGTAGCTGACAGTGCCAGAGGTGAGATGGAGGAGTACCTGGGCTCAATGAGAAAAGGTCCAAATGAAGACGTCCTAGGATTTTGGAAAACCAATGCTGGATCACTCCCTCGACTAGCCAGGGTCGCCCGCAAAATCTTCAGCATCCCCAGTGGTTCTGCCAGTGCTGAGCGCGTGTTTTCCGCCGCTGGATTACTGTCCCGGGCACACCGCATGAGCCTGAAACCTAATACTTTGTCCAAGCTAATGTTTCTAAAAGTAAATTCTAAAGTGATGTAAAGATTGAGACGTTTTTAAATAGACCGCAGTTACCCGAAGTTTTGGTCTATTTAAACTTTAGAACGCGCGTTTCTTTACTAATGCCAGTAAATCATCCAGGTGTGCTTTGATAAGATGTTGTTAAGTGCATTTCACCTGTGTGTGCTTTTATGAGCATGATAGTCCAGATGTGTTTTGTGAAGTTCTACATGCATTTCATCTTGTTTGTGTGTGTGTGTGTGTGTGTGTGTTTGTGCACGCGCGCGTTTTAATATGCCTGGTTTGCAACTGCATATATGTTCACGGAAATAAAATAATGAAAATCAAATCTACCTTTTCAGTTTTTGCTTGTAATAGGCAAGTTTGCCAAAGGGCTAGACATGTTTTTTTAATTAAGTTAATTTAATGCATTTAAATTAATAAAAAGAACAGACTTTTATTCAGAATCACCCCGAAATAACTTCTATTTACAATCCTAGCTACTGTAATTTATACATTTATTCCAGATATTCATTACAAAGTACAAACAGAAAGCAAGTAGCCTACAGAGACATTTTATGTCTGAGCGGGATCTGAGCGGGATTTGTTTTACCGGTGAGCGTGAGCGATCCAGCAGTGGAGCGTTCGCTTGGGACGCGAGCGACTGAGTGGAGCGCACGCGCATAGAGCGGAATATTGAGCTGAGCGTCACACCCAGGGGTTAAAGTGAAAAAAATTCCTGAGCCTGAACTTTTTTTTTTGGGGGGGGGGGGGTACTTATTTTCAAGTATTACAGCTGTATCTTAATGGCATCTTTTTATGAATGAAAGCCAGTATCACTAATATTATAGCTACTGATATCTCGATGAAAATGATTTCCCCCAAAATTTTAAACGTTAGGCTTCAAAAAAATAAAAACTTTTAATTTAAGTGAACTTAAGACAATCATCATTAAACCCATAATACATCATATGTCATATTTATCTGTACCATACAGAAATTGAATAAGGTTATAAAACAGTCCGCACTGCATAAATTATAAATTAAATATAGATTAATCCTTATCAAAGCTACAAGCGTTCTTTAGTCAAGAGCAGTGAGTAATTTTCTCTGCTCCCTCTGTTCTTTAGGTCAACTTTACTGACAGACAGAATGAATGGCTCCTGTCACTTTAAGATCTGCCGCTGTTGACAGGATCTCACATCTCATTCTCTCTACCATTTAAGATTTTATTTAACTCATTTAAGACTGTTCTTGTGATGATACTCGACAAAGAGGACATTCTGGCATAAATGTGTGTGTTATTGTTCGTTCAAGCGCGAAAGAGAACTCGATACTGGCGCGCATCTTTCTGTGCGTCGTACGTGTCAGGACATTCACTGAAAGCGCGTTCTCTTTGTCTTGTCGCGCAGGAATGGTTCTAAAGCATTTGCGTGAATAAGAGCGTGATCATAACCCTAGCTAAAGGATGTCAGAAAGAAAGAACGGATGGATGCTGCGTTAATTGCGTTAAATATTTTAAAACGTTAAAGCTGGACAAAAATGAATCGCATGCGTTGACGTTGACAGCACTTTTCATACATTGCTGACAGAAAATACTGCGGTTTGAAGTAAGCTACACAGAATGTTCTACATTTAATATTTATCTAACAGTCTGAAGTTACCCATTATCCTGACCTGAGCTAATTTCCTGAATCAACCAACTAACATCTCCTTTCTTTCTTTTCATCCATAATGACATTAGCCTGTTGTTGTTTCTCGCGTTTCATCACTAACTGTGTCGCAATCTATTTTTTTATAGTCTATGGTCGCAACCGCTATACCTGCGCATTAGAACTTTCAGTGAACTAATTTTACAGGCTCGGTCCTGCTCCTCTGTGGCAATGACGGCGTGCGGTTAAAAATCACAACAAACGAATTTGAAAGTGGGGGGACATACCCCCCCGTCCGCATAGGAAATTATACCCGTGGGTAAGACATCATCCCCGGGCTTTATGAACTTGCGCTCCATGCTTTCACCGACGACGCTAACGTATGGATCGTGATCACATTGTGTTGCCAGGACCCGCCCTGCTCTGCTTCTGATAGGCTTGTAACGTTAGTTAGAGCAGCGATCCTCTCATATGATTGGTAGGTGAAATCAATTGACTCGAAAATATTAAACCGCATGCAAGTTCCCAATTTTTTTTCCCCTCACGGCCGCACGCCGGAGATCCGGCATGGTGCCGGAATACTTTAAGCCCTGGTCACACCGCTCCGCTTCGCTCACATGCTCTGGTGTGGACAAGGCCTGACTTGGTAGTCATGCACATCCAAGGCTATGGACTTATGTAAAGTGACGAACCAGTTTACACTCATTTTCCGGTGGACTTTCCCTGACTTTGCGAATGTCATCCATGCTGATTTAAGGAAGTTCTTCTCAGAACTCTGTGGCCATGCCTTAGTCCTACTAAAGCCTTTGTCTCTACAGCGACAACAGGGAGATGAAGATTCATGGTAAAGTAAGTTTCACACATGATCCATTTGCAGGACTTATGCAGTCTGTATGCGATACATATGCAGTGGTTCATTATGCTTTCAAAGAAGAGACTGGATACTGTACCACAAATATTAGTTCTCAATGCTTTTTCAGCATTGGATTCTCTATGTAAACAGTACAGTAATACAATATTTCATAGTCTTATTCATGTTTGAACACAATAAATATAAACTATGCATTATTCCATTCATTACCTAAAGCCTTTTCATTTATATATTGAGTGGCTCAAGCAAGTGGCAAAACATGAATTCCTGCAGGTAATACAGAACTTTGTTTGTTTTTTCCACCTCCAGTATTGAGAAAAGTGCCATTAATAATGTTGCCATATTTTCCTAAATGTGGTTTTAGTTCTCCTGACTTTATACAGGGCTTAAACTGGGCCAGACTTTAACAATATATTTATTGTGTTCCTTTTGACCACGCACAATGCGTTGTTACTTTAATTCAGCACGTACAGCAAAAAAATTCAATTTCTCCTGGGAAGTTCATATTTACAATTTTGGAAATTGTATCTACACCGTCCGGTGCATTCAAGTCACTTTTATCAGTGCAAGAACCTTCTCTTAAAGGTCCCATGACATTTTTTAACATTAATATGAGTTCCCCTAGCCTGAATAATATGAGGTCCCCAAGTTTCTAGAAATTTCAATCGGTGTAAATCGAGCTTTTGCTATCTTTCTCTGCCTTTGAGAAAATGGAGGCTTATACGCGCTGATCTTGAATCTGACGTCATAAGGAGGAAATGTTACCTCCCTGTCTCTGCTTTGCCCGCCCAGAGAATATTTTCCGCCCATGAGAAAATGAGCTAGGAAGTAGGAACGCGTGCTCGCGCGATTTTAGTTTGTCCACGAGAGATATCATGGCTTTTGAGCGAGCGAAGCATAATAATTGCTCAATAATTGGATGTACAAGTGAACACGAAAGGGTCAACACAGAGCTGGGCTTGCTGAACGTCTGAAACTAAAGTCTGGATCACTCTCTTTGGCTCAGCTACACACCTCGGACAAGTAAGTCAACTAATGATATATAAGTGTGTTGCTTTACTGTTTATGGTTACCTAGATTGTTACACGTAGAATGTGGCTGTAACATTAGCTATGCAGTTTATGTGTGTGAATACACCCACTGTAACACGAGTGTTGTACACTTCTTTGTTATTTGGATAACCGTTTTCCTGTTGGTTATATGGCGCGCGCGATATCCGCATTTCAAGATCGCAGAGTTTGATGTAATTGTAATAAGATAAATACAGACGTTACAGATCTCTCATGAAAAGGCAACAGTAGGTTAGCGTTAGCTACATGATAATAACTGTAAACCATCCGAATAAAGTACCGTATCCAGACATAATATTTTAAACTAACCATTCGGAAACTTCCTGCTGGAGCCGCTGAGTTGCAACTTCTTCATTCGTTGCTTCTCCATCCGGATCAGATTCTGGGTCAAACTGAAATGCTTGAAAGACTGCGTGTCTTCGTGCCATTGCTATATCCAACGTAAACATGCACGCCACGGTACCGTTGCGCAAGATGGTCATAGGCCACACCCACCCTCCACCTTGCGCCGCCTTTCTCCTCCTCATTATCATTTAAAGCTACAGACACCGAAACGGCCCGTCTGAAGGAAGCTCATTCTGGGACTGGCTTGTAGTGGCTATAATTCTGCACCGAGGCTGAATTTTTGGAAAGAGATTTCAGATACAGTACTAGGGACCACTAAGGCCTATATTAAAGCCTACAAAAAGTAGCATGTCATGGGACCTTTAAAGGCCCACTGAAGTGCCTTGAAACACGTTGCATTATTCAGTGTGTTGACGCTGAGTGCTTCTCATTTCTTATTTGCGCATCCTCGTTTCCTTTCCTCGCGTCTCAGCTCCTCCCCCTGTAGGATGCGAGGGAAGGCTACAAGGAAAGGAAAGAAAAGGAGGACGGAGGAATCGAATGAAAGCTTTTTTATACATTGGAATACTTGATCACTCGAGCGTCACTTCACAGCGTCATCAGCAGAGCTCAAAGGATCTACCCTTATGTTGTTAAAGTTTGGTTATTTAAGAAACTAAATATTAATAAAGCAAGATACCCTGTTGAAATATGTGAGATGTGTGGTTTATATAAACTGCAAAGGTAAAGTATAAATTAAAATTATTGTGACCGATGTGAAGGGGGAGGAGAATTCATATGTGTGTCACGTTTAGTCGATAAAACACTTCCGCATAGGATACACCTGTGTATCCTCGCTCATGACTCCTCATGAAGCCTCCTCACTCCTCGATCCTCGCCTCCTCGTGGTGCAATTAGAGAATTGAGATGTCCTTCAAGATGGCTGAGCTCGATTAGTTTCCGGGTCATAGGATGGAGGAGAGAGGAGACGAGGAGGGATATTGAGAAGTACCCGTTATTTCCATTGAAACAGGAAGTCAGGGTGGGACATACTGAATAGCTCCTCCCCTTTTTTAAATTAGCCAATAGCGTTTTGTTTATATCACAGCTCGGCCAGAGCCGTTGATCTCGACAAAGCCACAGTTTCTTCCTAATCTCTCTCCGTTTCTTCTCCTAATCTCCTCCATATCGCTTTACAATACAGAATTCTGGTTCCCACTTTATATTAAGTGGCGTTAAGTACAATGTACTTACATCAAAAAATAAGTACAATGTACTTATTTTGTTCATGTTGTATTGTAAAACACTTTTGCTGCTATTGAGGTGTGATACGGGTAAGGTTAGGGACAAGTGTGGTTGTATGGGTAGGTTTAAGGGTGAGTTAAAGTGTAAGGGAAGGGTCAACTGTGTAATTACAAATGTAATTACATAAATTAATTACAGCTGTAATTACATGCAGGGATTTTTAAAATGTAAGTACAATGTAAAAACATGTAGTTACACAATAAGTACATTGTATAAAATTATAAATTTCAACGTAAGTACATAGTACTGAAAGCCACTTAATATAAAGTGGGACCGAATTCTGTGTAGAATTCAAATGGGTCTGATACATTTTCTGTTCTGCGGCAACTCGCGCATATGACCCGCTCTGTACTTCATTCGCCCCAATGAAAAGCATATTTACATTGTCTGAATCATTCCTTATCCCCTATGTAGTGCACTATGTGTCATTAACCATCTAAAACAAATAGTAAATATGTGAACAAGTGACTGATTTCAGTGTCTATTTATAATGTAGGGGGCGGAGCTTCAGATTCTAGAGAGCATTTGATTGGACAGGAAATCTGATGAGAAGCTGCAGAGTGATGTCATCAAAATCATTGATCCAGCATGGCGTAAATGAGAGACTGTAAATTTTGAATGCTTATATCTTCTAAATGTGAATTTTGTCATAGTTTTGGAGCACACTATCGTATGGATAACAGTAAAGTGAACATATTCATACTGAAAGCCAAAACACTTCCATTTTGATTTCATGGGCAATTTAATTAACTACACAAAAATACAGCAATGTTTTTAACTCTACTTCTATCAAATGAAGAACAAAGAATGTGCAACAGGTGTTTTTAATTTGTTTTTAATTAATTTATAAAGATTTTGCATCAACTAGGAACATTGTATCCATTGATCTCACCATGTTTCTCACTGACACTCCCCCATCTCAGAAACTCTGAGCTCAAAGAAAACTCGTAATTATAACTTTGCAGTAGTGTTCATGTGTGTACAACGTGTAAATATGATCTTTCTGACATTACCTGAATGCACAAATAGACAGCACCGGACCCTGCGTCACTTTTACCATGCCTTATCCGTGTGCAGTGTGAATGTCTGACCTATTATTATGGGTGCTGAAAAAAAGATATGTACCACATACGTACTGCGAATGCGTTGTGTGAAACAGGCTTTACAGGTAAATGATTTCCTTTAGTTTCAGAACTGGGTCATAGCTGAGGTAGAGTGGTTGGAACATCCACTCCTGCATGTTAAGCTGTCATGCTCATGTTGTTTGGGTATGTGGATTCCAGCCCACATCGTGCTCTCATTCCATTCCCCATGATATCCTATAAATACAAATGGAAACAGCAACTGATTAGTCCAAATAGGTATGGAGAGGAACGGGAATTTATTTTTATATGTTAAGGTTTCACTGAAACAAGACATATTTTCAGAATTATCTAATGCGGTATGTTCATTATACAATAACTTTCAGGGGTAACGTTCACAGTGTAATCAGTTAGTGAAATGTCAACAAAAAAATACTTAGAAACCAAACACCAAACAGGTTTATTGTGTTATACTGATGATAGCCTATAATGCAGTGATACATAATTAAATAATACATTTTCCATGAGCCATATGTTACTGATAGTGTTGCTATGTCTATTTGGCATCAAGTGAAATAGTAAGTCAATAAATGTCTAATTTGGGGTCAGATCGACTAAACCCTAGAGCTGCATGTTACAACCAACACGTTCTCTGAGTAATTGCTAATTATAAATCTGTTTTTAGGGAGGGTCATACTCATCAACATATGTTTAAACCGACGAGTAAAAAAAACAGCACATGAGCACCTTTTGTGACTTTATATAAACACCAAAAAAACTCACAACATTCAAAAATCACAAATATGGTACAATTTACAATTCAGTCTTTATAAAGTTCACTGTTGTAGAAAGTTAATGTGATTTTGAAAGTCAGACGCAAGACTTCCAATGATGATGATGTTTCACGGTAATGATACACAATGAAGTAGATGACTGTGATTAAACATATAGATTCACAATCAAAGCGTGTCCGTAGCGGTAATCAAAATGTCCATAGTAGCTACATCAAACCATGAACCCCGTAGCAGTAATCAGTGGCTACATCCAAACAAGGACCACAAACTTGCCACAAATATGCATTCAGCATAGAAAAGTCCTTCTACAAAAACACAAAATGCCTCCAGTATGTATCTGCATTAAATCTAATATATTCAAGAAGCACAAAGATAGAGCCTGGCAAGCCAGACCTACATCAAGATGTTTGGTCTGGCAACTCACCACAGACGCGGTTTAATCCGAGGGGCGGGATAAACGGCTGTCTTTCAGATTCCCTCTGCACGCAATAGGACAGCGCTTCAACCAACCAGAGCGCTTTCCCAACTGCGGAGCTAGTTGATACATTCAACTTTTGCCATATCTGGCCAACGACGAACACATCTTCCTTTTTTTAAGAATGACTTGAGTGCCGTTCTTTGCTCTTTTCTCAAAGAAAAACTTAACTCCAAGTCCTCCAGAGTCGCGGACAAAGCCGATTCGAAAGACCGTTCTCCAGCAGCAGCCGCCATTCAGTGTTTTCAAGTCGCAGCAGGTAACCGTCGCAACTCTGTCGTCATTATGTTAAGCCCGCCCCGCCTACTCTATACACGACGTGATTGGCCTGACCCATTTAGGTTTTTGCAGCTCGAAAGTCAATGGAGAGTTGCTAGACTGCCCTGGCTGCAAAATACATTTTGCTGCCGCTAGGGTGCGTCTAGATTTCTAGGCTAACAAAGATAATCTTTTACAAATAAATAAACATCTTACTTACAGTTGAGCATGAAACAGAATGTTTCCCAACCAGGACTTTGTTTGACCAAGGAGGTCAGCCATGCTCATGCCAATTTCTTCTTCTTCTCTTGATTAATGGCGGATCGCAAACATCTTTTAGGTGCATACCGCCACCTACTGTACAGGAGTGTGTAACATCATGCTATTTTACGTGTTCTCATATTCTACCCATCAGTCCTGTGTCTTTTAAGAAATTTAAAAAGTGCCTTTCTGGTGATTCTTATTCCTTATTCCTCTTTATCTAAGTTTCTGGATAACCTGTCACGAAAAATCACGATTCTCCCACAATTCTGGACAGACAACTAAATAAAATAACGTAATTTAGTGGTTCTGACAAAATGTTAATTGCTGTAGTCTATTTAAAATCTATTTGAATGATTTTTTTTTTTTACAGTTTGAGTGAATTATTCAATGACTCACTCATAAATACTTTACTTGTTTCATTATCTACTGGATGAATCAGCGTTTTGAACGAATCAAACTGAATGACATAAATCATAGATTTCATAGATCAGTGATTATATCTGAATTATAAACTTTTATCCTAGTATTTCTGTTGATACTGTGTGGTTGAAAAGATTGTTTGTTAAGCTGTTTAACACTTAAACGTGATAACAGCTCTCTCTGTCTCAGCGGCAGCGCAGATCTGAATGTTCTGATGTGATTTGTCAAAGGTTTAATAAACACAGGCGAATTGTTGTCATTTAGGCATGAGATCGCGTGGGTGTTTGAATCAAGATCGCGATCTTTAAACGATTAATCTGGCAGCTCTACTAAACATGGTTGTATCTAATAGATGTAACATTCAACAATACATATGCAAAATCAATAACAACAGTCCTATTGTGAAAGAAGCAAGCAGCTCTTGTTATCACTGACTTGTGGAGACAAATAAGGTCATATACAGTTTATTCTGACTGGTGTTGTTTTTTCGTACTAATTATTTTGTGTGGTTGCTAAGAAAATCTCCCTTTCGAGTCAGCGATACCATTAAGCACCCATCTTCATGGTTGAATATTTGCTTATTCTTTTTTTTTTATTTATGTTTTACACAAAAGTGCTGTTATTTTAGAGTCTCTTGATTCCAGATTCTGTGTGAAAGTTGTGATTAGTTGTGGCTCAGTGTTTTGTTTGCTGTTGTTTCTTCAAGGTTCTTATGTTCTTATGGTTCTTCTTTAAACCTGTTATCTGCTGTGGAAACAGAGGTCCTAATTACATACACTTTATTAGTACTTGTCAGATTATTCTACCATGTGTCAAACCGCGGTGACAGAGATTTGTTAGAATTAGAAGAAATTTTGCCAACTCTTGTGTAAACCCACCTATTTTGAATAGTGTGATAAGTGAACGGTCTAAACAGAGAATGGGCCAAAATATAAAAACCTTCAGAGTGCATGATATTTCAAGTATACACATGTGAACAACGTTGGGTGTATCAAAGCATACACACTAATAAAAAAGGGACCTCACACTGTCATCTTATTTGTGTTTGTCTAAGCTGACAATGTCTTCTTGCGTTCCTGCTGTATGTAATCCAGGACCTTAATGCAGAGATACACAAATTTCCCAAGGGTTCAGAGGAGAATTGGAGCGGTCGGATCTTCTGCCACTGCTGGTTTGGGGCTTTATTTTGTTTACAGCACAGCCATAATGGGAAGAGACAGTACCATTCATTCACCTAAAGCACTCTCAACCCCAGTGCGCTCCCAAAGAAGAGAAGGAACATATAAACATACAGGCTCAACAGTAGACAGAATTATTGGGAAATAAAATGAGAAACTGGAAAACTACATTTGCACTCAAGCATGGTGTGATGGAAGACTGTTGGAGAATGCTTTAGAGAGGTAGTTCACCTCCCCCTGTTTTCAACCATTTTTGTATTGTTACAATGTCAGTAGTAAATGTAGATGAACAGTGCGTGCTTTACACACCCAGATATCCTATTTGTCAGCAAAAGGCTTTTTTTCTGAAACTACAGATTGAACCTCTGCATTTTTGTATTTCCGCCCACGGACAGTCGGACGGTCAAAGAGGTGGTGCCAAAATCGAAAATAAAGTTTTTGCCAAAAGGAACTCCCCAGCCCTTTTTTTTGTTTGTTTGTTTTATGTAGCACTTAAAAATAGTTTCTACTGCATATAGAGACACATTTTGTTAGAGAGTCAATGTTGTCCTGGGTGAATTACCTCCTTCAGTGCGGTATACCATCGCTATCTCATGACCAATTTGTACGTATTTTACGAGGTGGCCAATTTATACGAATTTGTACGACCTCACTCGTACGATTTGTCTAAACCCCAATGGTTTAGGGGCGGGGTAAAAGGTAGATAATTCGTATGAATTCATACGAATTGGGCAACTCATAAAATATGTAAGAGTTTAGCAAAAATTTTACGAATTAGCCACCTCATAAAATATGAACGAATTGCCATGAAATCGGGTTGGGTATACCATGTGCAAATTTAAACAGGCCGTCTCCAAATGTGTCATGATTTTTGTCAATAATACGGAATGCCATCTGTTCTTGTGCCTGGTTTGACTATCAGCATTGAACTTTCATGGTTGTCAGTTATAATTAATCCTCTCGTTCATGATACCCAAACAATGCTTTGTTAAAATAACTTTATTTCCCTATACTGAGTTTACATGAACAAATTGTTTGACAAGCAAATTATTGAATTAAGCAAAGAGCGAACAATTATGTTGATGTAATGCGAATTTGTGTGAAACTGATGTACAGTAATGTCTAAACTTGATGTCCGGAGGGGATATTTGTTTTCTCAATGACCCTACAAATTCGATTAAACCATCAAAATATGAGGAAATATTTTATATTTTTGAAATAATTTAAAAATGAGGGAAGAAAAAAAAAATATTTGGCAAAATGGCCAATTACAGCCACAGGTTTTATTTTACTAAAACAAATCCATAGAAAAAACAAAGAGCTGGCAGGAAAAAGCAAACATTGACTACAACAATATCAGTTTGGTTGATTCTTTAATGTTTTTACATGTGTTCATAATTTCTTTGTGTGACAGCCTGGCCAAAAATTATATCCACACAATTTAAACAAAGAAATCAATTGACTACAAGCACAACTATGCAATATGCTTACAAAATCTTTTACTCATTTTAATAATATTTGAATAAAGGGTCAAGATGTCAATTTGCCTGGGCCGGACATCACTTTTGGTCACTACTGTACCTGATTAAATAAGGTAAAATTATTATTTATTTTTTTCAGTGCATGAATAAAACTTGTAAGCTATGGCTGAGAAAAAAAATATTTATTGATTGAAAAATGTATTTATTGATTATTAGGTCACACTTTAGAGTCCAACTCTCTCTATTAACTAACTATTAACTACAACTTTTTTCTCAATAAACTCTTAATTACTGCTTATTAACAGTTTGTAAGGTAGTTGTTAAATTTAGATATTTGGTGGATTAAGGGATGTAGAATATGATCATGCAGAATAAGGCATTATTATGTACTTTATAAGTACTAATAAACAGCCAATATCTTAATATAATATCTAAGCAACTAGTTAATATTGAGAATTGGACCCTAAATTAAAGTGTTACCGCTTAATAATAGTTGTTATTTATTATAATAATGTCTGTTATTTCACCACTGAATAAGACATTTTTGGAATAATGTGGATATCACGCTATATTATGAAATATGAGCTAATGAGCTGATACTAATGAGTGCTTCATTGGAAATCAAATGTAATTGGCATTCATTTTAAAGCAAAAAATAATCTATTATCATAAGAGAGTCCACCAATACTCCACCGATACTCACTCTCTCACTCTCTCTCTCTCTCTCTCTCTCTCTCTCTCTCTCTCTCTCTCTCTCTCTCTCTCTCTCTCTCTCTCTCTCTCTCTCTCTCTCTCTCTCTCTCTCTCTCTCTCTCTCTCTCTCTCTCTCTCTCTCTCTCTCCTCAAAGATGATGTAAGCTTATTTTATTTTTGTGGAACTAGTGTCACTAAATGGAATTGCAAAAATATTAAACATTGGTTAAACATTTGCCCCAAACTCACATCATTGTTTAAGCCAATAATATTTCTCTGTCAGGTCGCTTGAAATTCCTAAAGAATGTTTTAATACCATTGCAGTGTTCATATTCTTTTTTTTTTTTTTTTCTAGGGAATCAACCTACGATTATCTTTCTTTGTAGTTGGCCACTGAATTAGCATATGGAACCAAAATATTTTTTGGAGCTGTAAACAGAATATATGCAATGAAATATCTTATGAACCAAATACAAAAGAGGTAAAACACTGACATGGATACATATAACACAATGTTACTGTTGTGTGCCGGAGAAAGCAGGCGGAAGCGAGGATTAGCAGGGTTTTAATGCAGAAACACGTAGTACAAATAATAAAGAACACGAAGGACAAAGAAACAAAACCACGAGAAGGACCGAACTAGAAGCACCCATACATGTACAACAACTGACAAGGTAACCAGTGAAACACAAGGGCTATACATAGACAGAGACAAACAAGCTTAACTAAGTAACAAGGGGGCGTGGTTAATAAGAAACACCTGGGGAGACTAATAAACAAGAAAGGCTACAAAGGACTACAAAACATGGCACAGAGCAGGAAATAACAAAAGTGCACACCAGACAAGGGAAACACAGGACAGGAATCATGACAGTTACCTATTATGCTCATGCATGAATGTGATCCTATTGCTCATTAGTACAATACTTGAATAATATGTTTTTATGTTTTTGTTTTCAGGAAGCTCATTTCAGAAATCTGAACAGCCAGTATCGCATTTTTCTATGGCTCGTTGTTAGTGGCTCTTTTGTACAGTGGTGCATTCAGCCTTATAGCTCGAATTCCTCAGTGTATCCTTCATCAATAAGAACACAGACTTTTGCAAGTCCGGCAGTAAAGCTTTTATTTTTTTGCACATTAATTTGGCTTGCCAGCAGTGAGCTCCGTTTATCACATTTTCCTAGAATTATCACATAATCACATTATATAGAGGTTCTATTCATTCTGTGTAAATGTTTTTTTCTGTACATTAAAAAAGTGAAAACTATTTTCGAGTGATCTCATTCCTGAAAGGATTGATTATTTAATTTCATACAATGTATGTCGAAGGGTCAGTGTCTGAGAAGCTGTCTGTCTATCCAAAAAAAAAAAATGTTTGAGAACTTCACTTCATATAAATACACAAAGACAGAGACCAAGCTCATATAATAGCATGTCTGTAAAAGAAACAAACAAAAAGAAGATTAAATTAATTTAAGTCAATGATAACGAAATGACAATTGTAACCAAATAGTGTTCACAGTGTTACATATTTATTTCTAATGCATAGACGAGTCATTCTCCTTTGACGGATGTGTGTGTTGTCTGTACAAGTAAGCTTGTATTTCACCACACTGTGTTCGTTCAGGATTGTGGACCTTGGATCTTGTGAGAATCATCGAAAAGGATGAAAGATCACTGCCTTGTGAATTACAACAAGTAAATCCACTAGTTATAATTCACCTGCAGCTGCTTCTAGCCTTCGACTGCTCTTCAAGGTCATAGGCTACATCAGGAGAACAACACAGTGAGAATACACAAGAGTCTCTTGTCTTTAAGGTGTATTATCACAATAAGCCTCCCTTTAAACTATAAAAGTAACTACATTTGCATTTCCTGAAGGAAATAGGTTTAACATTTTTGTTCCGTGTAGCTAAATACAATTCTGCATCTGAGACACTTTGCTGTTGTCATGACCCTCAGGATTCATATAACAATGAAGTGTAGTCAAGTCATCTTTATTTATAAAGTGCTTTATACAGTAAGGATTGTTTCAAAGCAGCTTCACAGTAATAAAAAGGAAAACGATTAAAAGGTACAAACAGAATTCAATTCTCCTGTAAAGCACCTCTAAAAAGACAATTTTGTCATTATTCAGCAAACGTCAATTTAGTGTTCATTCAGTTCAATAACTGTGTAAAGTTCAACAAATCAAGTCACCTTTATTTATAACGCTTTATACAATACATATTGTTTCATTGCAGCTGAGGTCAGTTCAGTGTTCATTCAGTTCTGTTCAATGACTGTGTAAAGATTATCACAAATTAAATGAGTGTAATTCAGCTATAAAGCAGCTCTGGGTCCGGTTTCACAAAGATAGACTTTGACTATGGCTAAGATATATTAGGTAGTCAGACTTCAGATAGACATCTAAATCAGACCGTTGCACAAAGCACTTAAGACTCTGACTATCTTAAGTAGGACTACACTGCAATGCATTCTGGGTAAAATAAGACACTTTTCAAAACAAAAAACATGGCGGATCGAGTAAGCGCACTCAACCGCTCAGTGCAGTTTACCCCAGCGGAAAATATGTGTTTGTTGGAGGAGTATAAATGACGGAGTATGTTTTTATGTTTCCACTGTTCGATCGCGCCCGTGCCTCACTCTCTCTGACACACACACACACACACACACACACACACACACACACACACACACACACACACACACTTCAGCATTGCAATCTTGACATCGCAGCCTGTTATTATGCAGCATTCACACCAAACGCGAATAGAGCGTCAAATTCACACATTTTGAATCCATTCGCGCGTCCAAGGCAAATAGGACACGCGTATAAAGCGAGCGTTTGAAGCGAAATAGACGGGCGTTCAGAGCTATGACTCTACTACCCCCAGTTGCGTGAGTGGTGTATTGCATTTCACGCATCGGCCGTGACACTTGCGTCCACTGCTCACACTATGAAAGGGAGCGCGTCGATCGTTGCTCGTGTTGACTATGTAACGGCTCTAACAGTTACAAGGACATTTTACTTGGGAATGTAATAACTGAAAGAAATGTTTAAATTATGAGCCATTTTCCCTTTTCTTTTGGCAGTTTGTAACTGATTGTTACTGCTGGTTGCCAAGGTAACAGAGTCTTAGACCTAAGTTAGCCTGGGGGTAAGGTGTCTAATTTTTTTGATCTAAATTAAGTCAGTCTTTATTTTTGTGAAACAGTCTAACTTGCATTAGACTAGTCTATGAGCAAATTTTAGACTTGTCTAACACTATAGACCGGTCTAAAATAGCTTTGTGAAACCGGCCCCTGGAGAAAACAGTGTCAGCGTCCAGCTCAGTTCAGTTCTCATCTAATCGTGTCAGTGCATTCAAGTCAATAATATTGCTGAATATTAAGTGTCCCCAACGAAACCAAACTCCATCGGTGACAGAATGGAGAAAACAAATCCTTGGGAGAAACCAGGCTCAGTCGGAGGGCCAGTTCTCCTCTGGCCAAATGAAACAACATGGTGTGGTTATGATTCAGGCTGCATCACAAGTCAGATTGTGGATTGATATCATTCAGAATATTTCTTGCAGTCCCTTCTGCTTGAAGATCAATCATGAAGATACAAGATTGAAGATACGCCATGCTGGCATATGGAATATATTTGATTTAAGGTATAAATCTTGGTCACAATTAGGTCTAATTATTTACCCAGAGAGTATGGATATAGATTTTGGATAGATTCTTGTCTATACGCTTGGGACCAAATAATACTGAAGCTGCTGATAAAATGACAAGATGCTTTAATGATGCACTGGGTCCATGGATTAACTGGTGTTTATACTTGGAGACTTCAATACATGTGATTCGTCTGCTCATCTTCCAGCTCTTCGACAATACAGTAAATCACGTTTCTGATGCGTTCAACACAAACATTGGATAAATGCTTTGGGAATGCTTATTAAGCATTTAATGTGAAAAACCTCTCACAAACCGACCGTACAGCAGTTGTTGGAGAAGGACAGTAAGAACAGTGGAGTAACTTAATTGTTGTTTTGCCACTACAGATTGGCAGGTGTTTTTTGACTCGTTCATTGATGTTCGTGAACTTAAAGATGTTATCACATCTTATATAAAGTTTTGTGAACATGTTGTAAAAGTCAGATTTTCCCTCAATAATAAGCCATGGTTAACAAAGGAGCTGAATGAAAAGAAAATTGCTCTCAGCAGAGGTGACATTGTTAAAGAGAAAGTGAAGGAATTTAGGACTGATTTGGCTCAAATCAGGTATGTGCAGAGTTTCTCATAGACAGGAGCTTGAATTAAAAAAAAGGGTGTCTATCACTGTAATTCACACACACACACACACACACACACACACACGTATATATACAGTATTGTGCCAAAGTCTTAGGCATGTTAGTATTTTCACCCACAAAAAAATGGTTTTAAGCCAGTTATTTAAATCTTTTGCTTTACTGTGTCTTTAGGAAATATCAGTTTACATTTCCAAACATTCCTTTTGCCATTAATTGACTGAATACATAATACGCATGTTCATGATGTCACCGTCTTCAGAGATTTGCGTTTTTGTTTACACGGAGACCGTTTTCAAAAGTTTGCATTTTCAGGCAGCCAAAACGCCATTGTCGTGTAAACGAACAGCCAAAACGCATAAAAAGTTTCACGTTTTTAGTTGAAAACGGTGTCGTGTAAACAGCCCCTTAGTTTCCATTCTGCATTCAGCTTCTGTTTGCCTGTTTTATGTTTACATGACAACGATATGCTTAAAACGGATAAGTTTTTCCTTTGAGTTTCCCACGTACAGACAACACCATTGTCAAAATGATCCCCATTCACACGGATCTGTGAAAACGACTAAAAACGCTGCATTCTGCTGCCAGGCCGGTAGATGGCGATGAAACACTACAGACTGCACACGTGATGCGCATGTGCATGACGTCATCGTCTTCAGAGATTTGCGTGTTTGTTGTTTACACAGAGACTGTTTTCAAAAACATGCACTTTGAAACCCATATTCAAAAGTTTGCATTTTCAGGCAGCCAAAATGCTGTTGTTGTGTAAATGAACAGCAAAAACACATACAAAGTATTTCGTTTTCAGTTGAAAGTGGTGTCGTGTAAACAGCTCCTTAGTTTGACCTAGTTTCACAGTGTGTGTCATTTATTAATCTCATTCACCTGTTACCTCGTTAATTATCTCGTTTGCTCCTTTGTTTGCTCAGTGTCTTTAAGTCCTGTGTTTGGTCCTGTTCAGTTGTCTGTTATCATCGTGTTAGATTTTGCTGTTCTGTTAATGTTTATTTTTCCTGAGTTCTGTGTAAACTTAAAATGCTGGTCCCTTTCACCCATTATGATGACACCAGCCTCTGTGTATTTTTCCGGGCAGGTCTCAACACAGAGACAAGAGCACGCCTGACCGGACACGGGTCTTGGGTATACATTGGAGGGTGTGGTTGCGGCCCAATTACACTTAATTGAAAATAAACTATTTGTGCCTCATCAATCTGGGTTTCGAAAATTACACAGCACTGAGACTGCGCTGGTGAAAGTCACTAATGACTTACTAATTGCCTCAGACTCCGGCTCCATGTCCCTTCTCATTCTCTTGGATCTTAGTTCACCCTATTGACTATTGGCACTGTTACTCAATCGCCTTGAACATGTATTTGGTTTGTCAGAGACTGTTCTTGACTGGTTCAAGTCCTATTTCACTGACCGCAGTCAATTTGTTTTTATGGGTGGCTATAGGTCCAAAGTTGGTTCTGTTCATACTGGTGTCCCACAGGGGTCAGTATTGGGTCCCTTACTTTTTAGTATGTATATCTATCCACTTGGTCAATTATTAAGATCTCTCGACCTTAACTATCACTTTTACGCCGATGATACACAGATTTATATCCATTCAAGACCAGGTCAGCAAGTGGACATCTTTCGAATTGTATTGCTGAGATCAAGGTTTGGATGTCCAATAATTTTCTGTCTTTAAATGGTTCAAAAACAGAAGTTATGCTCCTTGGATCTCCTCATCAACTGCGAAAGGTTGGGTCTCCTACTCTGTCTGTTGATGGTGTTGCCTTGGAGTTAATCTGCGTTCCTCTCAGAGTGGTCTCTTGGTTGTTCCCAAGACACGGCTTCGTTCTAGGGGTGATCGAGCATTTTCTGTCTATGCTCCTAAGCTTTGGAATTCTCTCCCGGCCGACATCAGTGAAGCAAATATATTAGTGACTTTTAAATCTCTTCTTAAAACATGTTATTTTAGGATTGCTTTTACTTGATTTTCATTTTTTGTGTTTATTTTTGTATTTAAAGTGTGTAGTTTCTCGGTTGTTATGTTTGCCTGTAAAGCGCTTTGAGAAAGCAACTTTTAAAGGTGCTATATAAAATAAATGTATTATTATTATTATTATTATTATTATTATTATTATTATTTCCGGGGACTTGGGGGAGCTTCCAGGATTTTGTGGAATGGGTGCTTGTCCATAATGGATCCCCCTTTACCATCATGGAGAGTGAGGAGAAAGAGAGTGAGCCAGCCACCAGCCAAGTGAGAGAAATTCCTGAGTCTGTTCCAGTGAGTAAAATTACAGAGTCCGATCCAGTGAGTGAAATCCAAGAGTCTGATCCAGTGAGTGAAATTCCAGAGTCTGTTCCAGTGATGGATATTCCAAGCCCGCTCCCAAGAAAGCAGTTTCAGAGCCTGCTCCAGAGGAAGCTGTTTCAGAGCCTACCCTTCCTGTCGGCTCTAGCAAGCTCATAGATGAGGATCTTTCACTATGTGACCCATGGTGGCAAAATGAGTTGCAATGAGCAAGTTATTTTCACAAGCTCTTTTAAAAAAAATTCAAAATTATGTATGATTAGTTGGTAAAAGAGAAAAAAAAAATAATGAGTAATCCTGACGAATCGTTACAAAACAAAATCACCTAGCAACCGTACCTTAAAATCCCTGGTAGTAACAACAAATTTGGCACACACCAAGTCAAAACCAAATATCAATAGGAAAAATATATTTTCAACTTTTTTTTTCCAATGATACCACAACTGTTTAATTAACATTAATGAAACAGACAGCATATTAAGACCTACAGTACAGTACCGCACAAATCTAATAAAATGTTACTCATCAGATGTTTTCCCCTAACAGTTAACCAAACATTCACTTATGACATAACAGATAATGTTTGCGTGAATACTCGCCAAGACAGATATTTTGAAATCCTGTAATTCTGTGTTCATGTGTATATCAGGATCACTCACTGTCTGAGGCGCCTTTGTGCACATGCGTCAGATGTGTCAGTCAGCGCGAGTAAGATTTTTTCTTTTTTTTTTTTTACATCAGCTTGAGTTTGAGTCACTGAGGATTTGCTATGAATATTCACAAAAATATTAACAAAGGAAATGTACTCCTCTCAGAAAATGTACAAATAAAAATACTTTTAGATGTTAAATTGCTATTTGGAGCATTGGGATTGCTAGATGAGGGCTTATTGAGCAATTTATTTTTTGAAAACCTCAAATTCGACCAAAATTTACATTTTTCACTTGTTTTATCTGTAGCTCGTAATTAGCCCATTGCGCATTCAGACTAATTTTGCCAGCACGGGTCACATATATTGCGATTACTATGTGTGTCCGGGCCAGACACACGTTGACTCCAGCCCATGAGCACAGTCCATTGTCAGGTCCAGCATCTGAGCACAGTCCAGTGTCGGCTCCAGCCCCAGAACTCGGACATGAGCCCTCTCCTCCCTGGCTACCTGAACTACCGGTACCTCCCTGGCTCCTGGCTCCAGGACGCAGGCTTTCCTTGCCCGGTTGGACTTCTTTTTGGCGCGAGGTTGCGCCTTGCAGCAGGGAGGAGTTATGTCACTGACAGGTTCTGTTTTGTCTTAATGTTCATCATGGCCGACATCAAGAGAAAAAAATCACAAGTCTTTTTTTTACCTGCATCAGCAAATTATTCACAGAAAATTTAAGCAAACTAATTTAAGTATCAAAACAATGGCATACCTTAGGGAAGGGCTAAACAGCATCCACCAGGCACAGCATCAAAGCAATTTTATTAAAATCCACATGGATGGCCCATTTAATGTTCAGTACTGCAGTGTCCGAGAGTCTCATGGTGTTTCTCATGTATGTTTTCAGTCGGCGCAAGCAAGAAAAAATTATTTCACATGATGCGTGTTCATTGGCACAGTTAAAAACAATCTAGAGGTTGCCAAACTTTACTAGATTGTGGACTAACTTTGACACTCTGAACAGTGAGACAACTCACTTCTCCAGTTGGCATAGCATTGAAAAGTGTCAATTCTATATCCCTTCTGAAAATCCATAGTGATCCATAGAAAATCCACTTTGCAATCAAAGTGTTAATGTAATTTTCCTGAAATCACTCACAGATCTCATTAATAGCGTTGTTCAGTACGCCGAAATGCAATTCCTTGTAATAGTCCTGAGCTGAGGCTGAATTCTGTCTAGGCACTGTTGCTTAGGTTGTTCTCCATCATCAACATTGCGGGCTGTGGTAGTTGTTCTTATCGCACAACTCGACTGTGAATTCCCAAAGCTACTGAAAGTGGTGATCATTGCTAAAAGAGCAGAGACTGTGGAAGATGCTAGGCTTTTTACACTGGCATAATGTGAAGTGGATGTCTGTAGCGCTTTGGACAGTATTTTGCACTGCATGAGAACTTGTCACATCAAAATGCAAGGGAACAAAAAGTGAAAATCGGTCACTGATGTCAGCAGACTACTTGCCTGTCGCACATCATTTTTTAGAAATTTCACGAAGAGTGTCAACCATAGTCTCAAAGTTATCAAGAATGGCCTTAAGAGCCTCTGTGCGGCAGCTCCATCTTGTGTTGCTTAGAGATTTCGGTGTGGTAGATTTACCTGAAAAGTCACTGCTCCGTTCTTGCAAAGACTCAAAAACAGCATGTCGTTTTGCTGACCCCTCGATGAAGCTATATATTGAACATTGGACAGCATGTGTCTCAACCTCTGCATTGTGAATGTCTGTCGCACCAGTACAGCTGTGAAGATATGCGAGTGTCAATGGACATTCGTCAGCAGTGGATTTTCGCTTAAAATGCATGAAGCTACACCACGGTAGGTTCTTCACACACTCGCCGCACCATCGTAACATTGCGCTCTCAAGTTGCAGATATCAAGCTTAAAGCTTCTTAGTACATTCTTTAAAAGAAGGGCCAAAGATTCACCATCTGTTCAGTCAGTCCGATAAAATCAGATGAATAATTCATTGACATCGAGGGCTCTGTCGACAGATCTTAAAACCACTGCAACTTGCTCATGCCTACTTATGTATTGCGTCTTATCCACAAAAAGGGCAAAAAATTCTGGCTTCTGGCTTCACTCATTGTGTGATGCCACTTTTAACCTGACTGGTCATTATACTGACCAACTCATTCTGGTCCTTGCTATGAACATAATTAAATTATCTCTCTCTATTTCTGAAAAGCCGGTTTATTAGTTGGTTATAAGTGGCCCTTAAATCTGTAAGAAATTTCATCCGTTTCATCGTGACCATAAAAAGCAATACTAGAGTGACAACAGGACAGCAAAGTCTTGCATACTTTTTTAAGGTATGCTCTGTTCTCATCCACTCTCCTGCATGTTCACTGCTGATTTACGTGGCTACGCTTCCCGTTTTGAGAGTCAGTTGATGACTTTTCATTTTTAACCCAGGAGAAATGTGCTTTTCTGATGTTCATTGAATTTTTCATTCCAGTTGGCAAATCCAGTCACTTGAAATGTGTCCGTCTTAGACTCGTTGCCACCAAATCCACGACGTGTGAAACAAAAAGCCTGATCAACGGTGGGACTAGTATAAATCCCATACCATTCTTTCTTGAACTTTCTAACTGTCAGTCCCAGGAAATGAAAATGGGAGGGAAGGCATCTAACCAGCCCACCACTCACTTTCAAATATGCCACAAGAATAAATGTAATTTAGCCATTTAGCTGTACAGTTTAGACAGAACAAAATTCAAAGCTCTTTAAAAGCATAGTTATTAGATTGAATCTCCTGCCAGGAACATTGAATCCAATCTCTTTACCAGATCCTATCAAAAAACATGCATTTTGTGTGCTATCTAAAGGTTTTCTCTAATGCCCATAAGTTAGTTAACAAACTGTATTATGTCTGTTACCCAAAACTTTATTTCTTTCAGCCTGAGAAATTGACAGAGGAAGCCGTGGAATAGCAGGAAGCAGGAGTCGAGGTGATGATACAAAAAGAGCAGTGTTTTTTTTTTTTCATTTGTTTAAATGCTCAGACTCCACCTGAGCTTCATCCCGACTATGCCACTACTGTCTTAATATCCTTTATTCCCAGTTGTGTTGTGTCTAATAATACATATTTTGTAGATGATTGTATAATTTGGCGGTAATGTAATGATTTTTAGAGACAGTGGTCTTTAGCAGACAAATTTTCTGACAAACAGATTAAATGCATCATTAACTAAGAATAATAATCAGTGTTGTTTTAGTAATGAAGAAAGTCCAGAACTAATTGTACAATTTGCCCAGCTGCAGCATTGAGCAATATTACTCCCCAGTATTGAGTTGTTGAAGGTAATATTTTAATATTTTGGTTTGACTTGCTTTCATTTCTTTGCCACAAACATGGTGCCCTATATGATCGATCACTGAGCGTTTTCCCAGTTTGTTTGTTGAAATCCTCATGGCACCAGTCTTCATAATAAACATTTCCAAGGATTTGTCCAAACGGCTGGACCATTCCTTCAGACATATTTATCCAGCTCTGAAACACAAACCAGTAGCTTTTGATTTCAGTGATCCATGTTATTAGCTTCCACTTTCTCTGACAGGCTATTAATCTTTTTTTTTCCTACATTGTGTTTTTTTTTTATTTATTCTTTTTTTTTTCTCAGCCTCATTCTAACAGCAGCTAAACTAGAACTCCTGCACTGTGTCCTCAACTCTTCCTAAAATTGAGTAGCATTGCTTTATTCATCATTTTGAATGTCTGTTCTCCTGCCAGTGGTCAAGGTTTAACTGTTTAGCATAGCAATTTAACTCTACTTTGCTGAACCTCTGCTTTCCTTAGCTCTTATAATAATTCATTTTCCCAAAAGCATTGTTAGCCAACCATTTTCAGATGCAATCAGAAACTCAACTTTGTGCTTTGTGCTTAACTCAAACATGGAATTGGCTAGTTAATCAGTGTGAAATGTGGGAACCCATACTCCTCCAAAAGCTACACTGTTACAGATGTTAAGTATTTTTGGGTTACACTTTATTTTAAGGTGTCATTGTTACAGTGTAATTATATATTTAAGTACTGAGTAATATTAAGCAACTACATGCACTTAGGGTTAGGGTAGGATTAGGATTTGGTTGAGGGTTAGTTGCATGTAATTATGGATAATTTATTGTTATTACTATGGTAAGTACATGTAACATATTTAACAAGGACACTGTAAAATAAAGTGTTACCGTATTTTTGTATGGTCATGTATTTCCAGAGAGATTCTGTGGGAGCTTGAGCAGGAACACTCTCTGGACGAATAGCCCTCAAAGACACAGACACAGAATCACTGGACAGGAAAGCATGCTGCCAATTTATTCATCTCATATATTTATTACAGTGTTTGGAAGACAATGCTATTCAAATTCTTTAACATTTCACATTTCAAATCGATTATTGTACAGACTCCATTTAAACTTTGTAAATCATGTCAGTCTTATTCTCATTTATTATGTATTTATTTTTGTATACTTTATACAGCATTTGCAATGTAACAAATGTTAATGTCTTTATCAATTCAGTTCAATAACAGTATTGATGTTGCAAAGTTACTGTCATTTTCCAGCTCACTTCAGTTAAGTTCAAATATATTTGTTGGAGAAACTTATTTTAATTAGGACATTTAAGTAGCTTTTATAAACAGGCCTAAAAAAAAAAAAAAAAAACATTACTGGTGTCCATCTTGAGACAAAATAATGTCAATTACATATTTATACATATTAGAAATGCCAATCCAAGTTGTGTTCAGTTAAGACAGCTCAAACTTGAATTGTAGTCTAGGACTAGGCTTAAGCCTTGTCTGTGAAACCAGGTGTAGGATTCTGAGTTCTTCTGAAGATGTAAATGGAGACAGATGTATTGTTGTGAGGTTAGCAGACCCTGCTTTATTAAAGCAAAACATGACCCTGAGAAGACAAGTAGGTCTGTCACTGAAAAGCAAAAAGATAAAAAAATAGAAGCTTGTTTCCACCACGGAATAAAAAAAGGTAATTACAACTTTTTTGTCATGATCCCGGCCTGTCTTGTGTGGACTTATGTTATTTTCTATTTTCCATGTTTTTGTTTATTCTGTTAATAAAATTTGCTGCGTTTGGATCCAGCTCTCCTTCGTTTTTGAGTTCTGACTCTTTTTCCTCACATTTGCGAGTTTTCATTGCGTTATAAACTCGAGAAAATGCTACAATTGTGTGCTGACTTTTTCTCTGAATTGAAAGTTTTTATTTGGAAATTCTGACTTTATAACTCAGAAAAAAAAGTCAGTTGCAGGATATAAACTCACAATTGTGAATTTACTGTATATCTTTATTTACTGTATATCAGAATTCTGACTTAACTCGCAATTCTGAGAAAAAAGGCAAAATTGTGGGACATAAATTCACGATTGCGAGAATAACGGCAGAATTGCGAAGTCACTGTATATCTCGCAATTCTGACTTCATATCTCAAAATTGCAACATGATTTATCAGAATTGCAAGTTTATATCTCACGATTCAAATAAAAAAAGGCAGAATTGTGAGATAAAAAGTCGCAATTACCTTTATCATACTTTTATTCCATGGTGAGAATCAAGCTTCAGTTTTATTCAGAAATATGCATAATTCTTAATGGTTCGCAAATGTTCTAGCTTTAATGTATTTTTATAATGATAAGCATTTATGATACCTTAAAATCTTAATGGTCCTAAAAATAAACATCATGCGATTGTAATGTGCAGCACCTTTAGTACGCAATTAACACAGGTTCTGAGAATTCATTCTGCCACCCGTTCAATATGATGTTAAGCAATAATCAAAGCGGAGGTATATCGATCATGGCTCTGAGAGCTGCCCCTGCATGTAGTTCAATCTGAAGCGAGATTAAACCTGGCCTACGTGCACCGCTGATGGGCCTTGGGAGAGAGACATTAAAAAGGCTTCCATTCAATCGCTGCTTCTATTTGCCCAGGGTTGAAGCGCAAGGCTTTGAGCAAGGACAAAACGGCTATAAATCTGAACATGGGTAAAAGCTGTTAAAAATGAATAAAGTCACTGCTGATGACAGATAAGGCATTTCCACACTATGACAGATAAGCTTCTGGAGAATCACCTATATATGGCGTCAGAAATTCCATTTCTTCACTGCGATAGTAGACAAGCGATAGAAGATAGCAATCTGTGTCAACACAAACTAAATTAAAAATGAGGAGACTTAAGAATTGATACTATTTATGGCCCATGTAGCAATTTATTCCACAGCAGACATTAGATGTTTAATGTTAAGGGTTGAGGAGAGGGTTGGGAGAGTCCAGCTGTTGTTTTTTGATCAGGAGAAAATGTGAATGCCATGAACAAAAACGTCCCTCTTGTTCATCCCATAACTTTAGAGATGGAACTTTTGCATTGTTTAAAAAATGGCCACTCCTTTAAATAAATACTGTCAACTGTAGGATTAAACTGTTAATCAGTAGCGTAACTATACTACCAGTACAGTTGTTTTGGGGCCCATGATGACCAGACCCTTTCACATTGTTTTACAATTTGTTAAATCTACACTGTTCAGTGTTTATTTCTAACCCTGAACCTAACCAAGTCAGTATTAATGAATCTATGTTTATATATAAAGCATGTAACTGTTATGATTAAGATGACAGAGGCAGATCCACGTGCAACAATTTATTAAAAAACAGACTCAGTCAAAGATAAGATTCAGCATCAACAGATTCAGGGTTAAACAAAGGCATGTTGAGAACCAGGCTGGAGATCAAGGGCGGGCTAGATCAAGGGTCACTAGGCAGGCTGCAGACAATCAGAGAGATTCAGCAAGGCAAGAGTCAAGACACAGGTAGGCAAGGGAAACCAGGACCGCTCAGACATGCACACAACAGTGAAACAATACTTCGCACAGGGACGCCAGGTTAACAAGCCAGATATAGGTTTGATCAGAGTTAAATCCGAACAGGTGATAGTCAATCAGCAGTCAACAATGCATACTAGGAAGCAAGTACGCGAGTCCATAAACATACAAAAGGGGGCGCTGAAACTTGAGTAAGGATAATCCAGAAGGGCTGGCTACCGTAACAGTAACGGGCAGATAAAAGTACAGCCACAATAATTTATAAAAAAATTACATTATTTCAAGTCTTCCAAGGCCAAACAATTGCTTTGTATGAAGACCATATCTCAATGTGATGCGACTGCGTTCACGAAGCTTTCACTCTGTTCCTCACACAAAGTTATCACAAGGCTTCAGAAGACATGAAATGTAGTACAAGTCATTTAAAATACTTTTATCTGCAATACATAATCTCTTGTATCTTGCTATGTGTTCAGTCCCCAAGTAATGCATGAACTGATAGTATATACCTTTAATTGAATGTTGGTACTTTTACAGATACATGCAAAAACTGTATCAGTGTAATCAATATATTTTCTTTACAAATAAAGGCATGCTGATTTTGTCTTGTGTTGTCCAGCCTCATGCTGAGAGGCCTGTTGAATCAATACCTGTTTATCACATTAAGTTTTTAAGGGGATGTCCTCTATGATGCCTGTTTTTTTTTTGTTGTTGTTGTTGTTGTTGTTTTTTTTTCCTAGCTCCTGCATATAGTTTATTGTTAGCGAATAGTGTCTACGGGTGGTGGAAATCTGATCTGACTACAGCAGTGCCAGCCCAGCTATAGTGCAGAAATGATCTGCAGGCTCAGAAAAATGCGAAGAGCAACTTTTGTCCAAATGAGCTCCCCTGACACTGCTATTGGACCATTCCTACATTCATTCCGGCAGTTCACCGGTCTTTGGTACAGTAAACGTAGATGGACATAAACAATGTACTGTATATGTATGTGTGTATAAATCATTGAAAGGGTAAACAGGTGTGCCTTGTTGGTAGGATTAAGTATATGACCAATCCCAAGCACTTTCCTGACCATATTTATATTTTCTACAGGCAAAATCAACAAGATGTTTTGTTTGAGAAAGGTCTTCAACTTGTGTTAAAACATACATCTGCTCTTCTAGCTCACCATGACGACTATAGGTCACAAGGGTCATTGGAACCAATAGTTGTTCCAAGTGACCATTTCTTAGTTAAAGCTTTACTTTACTGCATGTGTTCTTTTCTTGAGAACTGTGTTATATTAAAGTGTAGCTCTCCTTGAGAGAAAGAACGTATTATTTGAGAATACTCTCCGGTTTATAGTTTGAGCCTAGCCAAATCCAACCCTGAGGAAGCTGTGTGTCGATGTGTGTGTTAGTCTTTTTGGTTACAGTTTAAGGAACCACTGGCATTATTAAAGATTGACTGAGTTGTTGTTCGGGACAGGCTGGCGCCCATCAACCCAAATCTGCGACCTGGAAGGTCATGACGTGCCTAACTTCAGGGTCCGAGTGTCAGCTGCATAAGCGATGGAGATATGCTTCAGTCTATCTGTTTATGTGTGGAAAATTACTATGTTTATCTATTTCTTAGCCAATCAGAAACTGCAACATGAAGCAAAGACGCAGCTTAGACCTTGGTGAAGAGTATAACTGCTGTGATCCTTCTGAGTCTTGAAGCTGACTTCTGCTGATGAAACTGCAAACTATCTTCAGTAAAACTTTTCTTTAATTTATTATAATTCTGACTCTTGTCTTAATTAATCATTTTGGTTCTGGGTCTTTGACTGTAAATCCCCTTACACTATTTCAATAATCCACTTTAGACATTCTACTGACTGAAAGTAACTTTGTAACTACATGTCAACTGACTCTCATCAGAATATTAGTAGACTGTTAGGTTAGGGTTAGTAGAATGAGTTGACATGTAGTTGCAAAGTTACTTATAGTCAGTAGAATGTCTGTTGGAGGAGAATTACAATAAAGTGTGTGCAGACAACGGACAGTCTACAAATACTCTAATGAGAGTTTGACATGTAGTTGCAAAGGTACTTATATAGGCACTTCGACATTCGAAAGTGGACTTTTTTTTAAAGAAAATCTGAGTGATGCTGGTTCCTGCAAAACTCACTGCCATGATACTAGTGGGTGGTTTCAAAATGGTTGCAAGTTTGTCCTGGGTTGTTGCTATGCTAGGGAGTTTTGGATGATTGCTGTTTAATATTCTGTTCTAGCTATGGCTCAAGCCCATCCTGAAACATATGATCCACAGTATGTCTATCTACCTAGGCACCTATTGATGTCCCCAGAAGAGCTGAGAAGATTTCAGAGACTTTTACACAAAAGATCTGTTGAATGACTGCACAGACAAAAGTAACAGAGGGCCACTGAAGAAACACAAACTCACAAGCAAACACAGCCTGTCTGAAGCAATTTTTTCAATCAGACAGCAAGATGAGAAACTCAAAGGTGGTCATTTCCTCCAAATGGACTGTCACACAAGAGTTCTGAAAGGAGTACTGAAAGCAATGATTTAAAATTGGGAGGAGCCAAAACACACACTCAAACACACAAAAAAGAAATTGTACATTTGTCCTTGACAATGATTGGGAAGGTCTTGAAGGAATCAGAGATTGACAGCTAAACTACTTTTGCACAGTCTGCAGTCATTTCATAATTGCATCACTAGCTTTTTTCTCCACTCTCTTGCACTAATGGCTTTTGTTTCTAATCTGAATTTTGAAATTGCCTTAACTGCATACTCAACCCCTCATTTCTCTCTCCTTTCAGTCTCCTTCTCTGTCTCTGCATTAGCTTAGTGTTAGTCTCATAAGTACTGCATCATGCTGTTTCCTATATAAAGCTTTCTATACCAAAAGAAAAAAAAAAACAATCAAATTCAGTACATTCTAGGTTACAGTCTATTCTTGGTTCAATACAAGTTACCGCTAGCTCAATCAACAGCATATGTTTCATAATTTTGATTCGCCTACTGTATATGACACGAAAGTTAATAATAATGTAATTCCATCACACTAGACGTTTGCAATGTGTATAATGTTTAATTACAGTGTGTTATTTTTTGTACTTTTTAAAAGTAGACATCACTTTAATTCATTTTTAATATAAACATGACCTTATATATATATATATATATATATATATATATATATATATATATATATATATATATACAGACCCTTTCCAAAAATTAGAATATCATGGAAAAGTTTATTTATTTCCATAATTCCATTCAAAATGTTAAACTTCCATAGATTATAGATTCAGGGCCCACAACTTAAACGATTTCAAGTATTTAGTTGTTTATTTGGGCTTCCAGCTCATAAAACCCACGAAAACAGGATTTCTAAAAATTTGAATATTACATGAAATGTAATAGTTATTTTGGCAGTGTGGGCCGGTGCAAATCCTGCTGGAAAATGAAGGAAGCATGAAGTGCTCTGAAAATGTCCTGGTAGACGGCTGCGTTGACTCTGGATTTAATAAAGCACAGTGGACCAAAGTCCTCTTTTCTGATGAGAGCAAATTTTGCATCTCATTTGGAAACCAAGGTCCCAGAGTCTGGAGGAAGAATGGAGAGGCACACAGTCCAAGATGCTTGAAGTCCAGTGTGAAGTTTCCACAGTCTGTGTTGGTTTGGGGAGCCATGTCATCGGCTGGTGTTGGTCCACTGTGCTGTCCACTCAACGCAGCCGTCTACCAGGACATTTCTAGAGCACTTCATGCTTCCTTCAGCAGACAAGCTTTATGGAGATGCTGACTTGATTTTCCAGCAGGATTTGCACCTGTCCACACTGCCAAAAGAACCCAAACCTGCTTCAATGACCATGGTATCACTGTGTAATTACTGTGTGATTTCATGTAATATTCCAATTTTTTTTTAATCCTGTGTTCATGGGTTTTATGAGCTGGAAGCCCAAATTATGTACAAATAAACAACTAAATACTTGAAATCGTTTAAGTTGTGGGCCCTGAATCTATAATCTATGGAAGTTTAACGTTTTGAATGGAATTATGGAAATAAATAAACTTTTCCATGATATTCTATTTTTTTGGAAAGGGTCTGTAGATTGAAATCATACACAACAACATCAGCAGTAATAGTTGTCTCAAACTGTGACAGTAGTAAGTGCATGATGGATGATGGAGAATTAAACACAAACGCTTTTATTAACAATAATACTAAGAACACACATGAGATCGCAGGATTGATAAACGAAGATAAACCACGATGTAACCATCAGTGACACCGAATCATGAACACAAAGAACTGAGCGCTTAAAAATACAGAGCTAAATAATTAACGAAACCAGAAACACGAGCGTAAATTAATCAGAAACCATGGAAACAAACTAGTAACAAGAACTCAGGAAAACAGTGACAGGGAACAATGAAAAACGAAAGCAGAACATGACTGTGACATTAGTAACACAGAAGCAGTGTTGCAGTAAACTAAGGAGCTGTTTACACAACACCGTTTTCAAGTCAAGTCATCTTCATTTATACAGCGCTTTTAACAATGTAGATTGTTCCAAAGCGGCTTTACATTGATAATAGGAAATTAAAGTAACAGAGACTTTACAGCAGCTCTAGAATAAAGTTATTGTCCAGCTAAAGTTAGTTTGATTGATTCACTTCCGTCGCAACGATCATTAATTATTAACTAAGGGCTGCTAACACAACACCGTTTTAACAGAAAAACCTTATGTTCTCTCTGCGCAAACTTCAAAAGCGCGAACCCGTGAGAACGCTGAAGTCTAAAAGGAGCCTAAAATAGTGTTTAGACAGACAAACACACAAATAAATAAATGCTGTCATGCTAACTTGCAAAAAACAGTGATAACACACTGATGTGTCTTGTGTAAAATAGATGTAGAAATAGGGAGAACATATTTCTATAAGCTCTTGTTTTGGGAGTATCTGAAAAGAGTGATAAAGAGGATGCAAAGGGTCTGCAGTAATGGAGGCTGCTTTCCTGTTTACCTGAGTGGGTCAGAGAGAGGCTGTAGGGCATTAGGTGGCCTGAATCTCCCACAGCACAGTTCTTTGGTCTTACTAATGTTCAGTTCTAGGGAGCTTTCCTGAAACCAGAAGACCATAGTGTCCACAAACTGCAGGGGAATGTCCATAAGCACTGCAAGTAGAGTTTCTGCACTGAAGTCTATTTTTGTTTATTTATTTATTAGTGTGTTACACATTAAATTTAGCAGAAATTGGTTTGAAAACACAGTATAAACATATTAACTTGCATAAACTTTTGCAATATAGATTTTAGGGCAGAGCAGTATGACAATATATATCCTTTATCACAGTATAAGACGTCTATTGTTAGAGATTTTGCTATATAGTGTATATTGCGTTTGTAAATATATAACACTTTTTACACATCAGAGTGATGAAATGCATGAATGAAAATTTAAAGAGCGGGATTGATGTTAAAATTAGTTATAAGCGCAAAATATCCTGAAAAGGACCTCGGTGCGGTGCTCATACTGACTGGAACACTGCCACAAGTGCACGCACAGAAAGCTGCCTCTCTCAGGCTATCGCGAATTTGGGACGTGCTCGATATTAAAAAGCGTTATTAAGCACAATAAGCAGTGAAAAAAAACTCAGTGCGGTGTAAGAGCTGACTGACAGTGCAAGCGCGTGAACAGAAAGCCGCATCTCTCAGCATGCGATCGTGAATTCTGTTCTCTTTCACGTCTTATTGAGCTTGAATAATCAAATGCACACAAAGCGATGTCCAAAATCCCATCGTGTGGAGTATAAACACACAGCCGGTTATGTCTCAAGTGAAAGTAAACAGTGTAAACTGGTTGTGTATCAGTATAATGGATCTGTGCATTTGGTCTTAAAGTAATAAACCTGCTGCTCTATGTCATTAATATGAATCAAACAAAAGAGAAAATAACTTACTGTATTTATAATTCATACAGTGAAGAATATGCAATATTTTATTTTACATTTGATTATTACATTTCTGTACTAATTCTAACTACATGTTAAATAAAACTTAATATTTTTGCAATGTTGTATTATGCTTATTGTGTGTAATTTGCTTCTTCCGTATTTTTTTAATAACAGAAATGCGATGAAATAAGCTGCAGCTCTGTTACACCCCATAAACGCCGTCAGGATGATGAGCTCCTGACACTCTGGATGATGCTCAGAACTCAGTGCTGATGTTTCCTCGCTCATCCATCCTTCAGGCTATGACCCGGAAACAAGTATGTGGTTTAAATAAACCATAAATTTCACATACTTCAACAGTGCATCTTGCTTCATTAATATTTATTAAGAATGCCTTAATTAAAAATAAAATAAAAACATAACAGCAGATCCCTGAAGCACACTGATGTCCCTTTGAAGCGATGCCTGAGTGAGCAAGAATATCCTGCTTTACAAATACATCTTTGCTTCGATACCTTCATCCTGGCATCTCATCCTCACTCAAGGTAAGCGGTAGGATGCATGGAAAGTATAAAAAAAGATGCACAAATATAGAATGAGAAGCACCCAGTATGTGTAAAATGGGCCTAACTACAAATGCCAGTTCGTTAATGGCATCATCCTCCAGGAAGTGACATCATCTTTGGTAGGGAAGCAATTTTTTCGCTCATTAAGTCTGACGTCACACATCATCGAAACAGAGAAAAACAACTAATGGTGCTATGTACGGCTGTCACGATATCAGATTTTTTACTGCACGATTATCGTGGCCAAAAGAGTTCACAAAAAAAAAAAATGATGCTATCATTCAAATAAAATGAAAAAATTATATCATTTTATAGTATCATGTACAGTGATAACGGCTATGTCGAGTGGCATTACATTATAAATATACATTATCCTTAAGAAATTTTCACAGATAAACCATAATACCGTCACAATGGTATAATTATTTTCATGTTTAATCAGTAAATATGTCTCTATCTGCATTTTATTCAGGTACAGCGATCACTGGATGGCTGCATCCAAAATTGCAGTACTTGAATAAGTCATTACTTCACGGCCGCTAAAAAAGTAGTGTAGTAGTAAGAATGTAACCTGCACGTTCTACATTCGCCATGTTGTCATTATCATGTGACCTACCAGCGTCAGTTGCGTCGCCTCACTGTCATTCACAAATCCTCTCCCGTGGCCTCATGGGATAGTAAAAGTGTCCATCAGATGCACACTTCAGAATCTCACCAGAGGAGGTAGGACATCCGGGTACTTTCCCTACTATATAGTAGTGAAGTATGCGATTTCAGATGCAGACGATGTCTTTGTCCATATTAGGGATTTCCCTAAATGACACCGCTAGTGCTAAGGTCAGGGTTGGGGAGTAACGGAATACATGTAACGGCGTTATGTAATCAGGATACAAAAATCCAGTAACTGTAATCCGTTACAGTTACGTCAAAAAACATAGTAATCAGATTAGTTACATTTTGAAAAAAGAGGGAATACTTTCAGGATTACAATGGTTTCATTTAAAACTAAATAAATAAGTATTTTGGCATAATAACACTATATTAAGCGCTGCTTGATTATACAGTAGTTCCTGGTTCTGTTGCCAGTAATGACTCACGTGTGCCACCCGCTGGTGCATGCGCAAATAACAGCTTTCTACAATCTCCTCAGACGCAGATTGAATCACTGCTGCTAGTAGAAACGATTCTGCCTGATTTAAACAAATTAAAATCGCCTTTAATTCAATTCCGCTGCTATTTTGTAGAAATTAGGAGAGTCGCTTTTTTAGTGCCCAAAATGTCCTTTCTTAATCTTTTCTCACGTAACGGGATGTTCGCTGTCTAGGTAACGTAAGGGAACTTCCACTGCCAACGCCGCAAGTTCAGTCAGGCAAATTAAGAAAGATCATGGCTTTAGTCAACATGTAGGCCTATCTTAAAATAAACTAATATGTAGATTGTGTAAAAATTTTAAATGTTGTGTTTTTATTTTTTTGTTAAAAATGTGTTAAAAATAAAACAAAATAATCTGTAATACCATACGTTAGCCACTAGATGTCTGTATAGCCCTTTACATAAATATATATTCAGGCCTGTGTGTATATTTTGCGAATATTGTACACTGGACCAAATTCTTAATAAATAAAAGTTTATTTTTTATTTTTTATAATATTTCTTCTTGCTTGAATTTATTTATATACGTGACCTTGAAGTAATCCAAAAGTAATCAGTTACATTACTTTCATATTATAGTACTTGGATTACGTTACTGAATACTTTTTTTATGAAGTAATTTGTAACTGTAATGGAATATATTTTTAAAGCCTGGCTAAGGTACAGTCACGATGTGATGAGAAACTACCGAAAAATCATTATCCTATAACCTTTATCGCCATACCAAATTCCCAGATGGCCATACAGCGATTAATCTTCAATAAAATCATTAACTCTTTCCCTGCCAGTGTTTTTTAAAAAAAGTTGCAAGTCAGCGCAAGCATTTTTGATAATTTTCACAAAACTTTAATTCCTCCCAGAATATTTTGTGGTATGAATATCTAAACATGAACAGAACACAAGAACAGAGCATCTGCTTTAAAAAAAAAAAAAAAAAATAATAATAATAATAATAATTGTATTCTCGCTTCATGTGTTCTTGTTTTATAAACACTTGTTTCATAAAAAAAAAACATTTTAAACAAAAAGCTGAGAAAATTTTAGCAGCACAACTGTTTTCAACATTGATAATAATAAGAAATGTTTTGTTTAGATATTAGAATGATTTCTGAAGGATCATGTGACACTGAATCCTGGAGGAATTATGTTGACAATTCAGCTTTGATCACAGGAATATATTACATTTTACAATACATTCAAGTTTATTTATTTATATAGCGCTTTCACAACACAGGTTGTATCAAAGTAGAAGTAGAAAGTCTACATTCAAGTAGAAAACAGCTATTTTATTTTAAAATACAATATTACAATATAAATATAATATATAAATGTACAATATTACTGTTTTTACTGTATTTTTGATCAAATAGATGCAGCCTTGGTGATCATAGGCCAGTTCTTTCAGAAAAAAAAAAAATATATATTTTAAAAATCATATTCCAAACTTTAGACCGGTAGAGTATATACATGTTAAACATTCTCATTTAGCAGAAATTGTAATTACAAAAAGCAATCTCTTTCACTCTGCTTGTTTGTACCATTGTAGCTTTAATAAGTTGCTTGTACTATGAGACCAATTATATCAGCGCTTCCACATCCATGTAGAATGCTAGCTTCAGATACATGACATAACATATTGTATCTCATTGGTTAATAACGATTATTTATTTATTTATTGTAAATATTCATGACAAAAACACCTTGTGAATAGGTCTTGACTGCTAACAATATAATGGTTGTTACAGTAGTATGATTTAGGGATATGATTTATTGATGGTGTCTGTTTTGATTACATTAACAGTAAACAGATTTGCTGAAAATGTGTTCAATAGCTGAAAAGCAACATATTGTGACGTATTTGTCCCTTTTGAGACTCGCTGTTCCAGTCGGACAATATTTTCATTCACAAATAGGCTACTTCTCATTGCTTTTTTATACTCAGGCAATATTGAATGTTTTTGAACGCAGGCTTGTAAGGTCACATAAGTGGCTATTCATAGGCTTTTAATCATTAAAATTAGCTCTAATGAATCTAATTTTACTGTTCAATGGTATTTAACAGGAGGCAGTGATGAATGTTGTCAGCTAGAAACACACTTTAAATTAACTTAAGTACAACACAGAGGTCAGTATCCAGAATCTGTAATTGAAATTGAATCCCTCTCTGTGCCACAGAATAAAAGTGACCGACTTGGAACTGTAGGAATAAATAAATGCAGAGTAATTCAATTAACGTTTTGTGATGGGCAACAGTGTATTCTGCATGCTATATGAATGATGGGAAAACAGTGGTGTTCAGTGTTTGCTGTCCTGCAGTGTGCTACCAGAGCTCCTCCACCTCCCCCAGCTCCACCTGCCGAGATCTGCTACGGGATTTGTGTATGTTTATTCATGCAGCAGCGGCAGCATATCTTACATGCTCACAGCCGTTTCTCTGTGTATCTGTTAGCAATAGCAAGTCCTTACAGGCTCTGCAGCAGCAGCGTAGCAGAACTAGTCTGCCATATTCATTAACATGGAATAAAATAAAATGAAATAAAAAACATGAAATAAAAGTGACTGTTACAAAAAATGAAGGTATTAAAAATAGTATACTAACAATATTTAGCTCAAATCACAAATGTTTTTTTTTTTTTATACAATGCAGTTTTGTTTCAGACTTAGCTTCTGACATGGCTGGTTATTAATTTCTGTTTGATGACTTTTATTTTGATATTCCTTTCATTCTGTTGTATTTGTGGTCACACACCTTGTGTTTAGTCCCTGGCTGCATCTGAAAATGCTCGAAGGCACCTTATGGAACTGATTTCAGACAGACCTCTGAGGCAGCGTAATGGTTTATTAATCTATAGCAAAATAGAGTTGCTACAATAGTGACGCTAAATAATTACATCAGAAGTGGAAAATGTTGGTCCAACCGCAACGTTCAGACGCATCTTTTGTTAGCTCAACTGTCAGAATGGAAAGCACAGGATTGTGGGATATCAAAGGCAGCGAAAGATACATCTATGATGCATTTAAAAATCAATCAGATGAAGATATCTCAGTTGACAGGGAGTGAAGCTAACTGGATTTGGATACTTGGAGTGCGTCCTCCAAAGGCAGCATTGTTACGTTTTAGGAAGCAGCCCCTATTTCCCTTGTTTCTCTGGTTGTTAAAGGTCCCGTTCTTCGTGATCCCATGTTTCAAACTTTACTTAGTGTGTAATGTTGTTGTTAGAGTATAAATAATATCTGTAAAATTATAAAGCTCAAAGTTCAATGCCAAGCGAGATATTTTATTTAACAGAAGTCGCCTACATCGAACGGCCCGTTTGGACTACATCCCTCTACTTCCTGCTTTAATGACGTCAGTAGAACAGTTTTTTGACTAAACTCCGCCCACAGGAATGCTCCCTCAACTCTACCGAAATTTGTTTATGTACTTGCGCACTTCTTATAAGAAGTAAACACTTACTGTGTTTACTCAGCTCTTATGTCACGGGGTGACCAAAAAAAAACCGGAACCTTATGAGTGAAAATTGTGGACGGGGAGTGCTTCCAGCGTAACATGAGGCCGGGAAAACACGGAAGCTGCGAGAAGCAATGGAAGAGAGTGATGAGCGCGATTGCTGGCAGCTGGGCAGCGGGAAGGATCCTGAAGGGGCGATTGGACTGAGTGGCAGATAAAAGGAGAGGAGGCAGGAGAGGGCAGTGGGGCAGTGGCGTACCGCACATCTCTGAGGCCCCCCCGCAAAGAAGGCGACGGGGCCCCTCCCACCAGCAGTGATGCGCGAGTCAATGTATAAACAACCCGCACCCGACCGACGTTTTAAACTAACCCGCCCGCAACTCGGACCGCAAAAAAAAGAAAATATTGTACCCGACCCGCTTCCTGACCCGCATTTTTTTAAAAGTAAATGCTCTTCGTTGCGTCGTTGAAAAAAAAAAAAAAAAAGAATATAGCCTAGGCTATTCTAATTTTGTCAAGAATTATAAAAAATCGTCAATAAGCTCATAATTTGTAAATAGTCTAAATGTTTAGTTTTAACAACAATTTTAAAAAGCTGGCTATGTCTATTTTGATGTTTCTGTGCAAGTTCAGCAGACAGTGAGGTTCGGGTTTGTTCCGAGCTCGTGAGCGGAGAGCTGAACCTATTCCGCTCTGCTCACTCATTCCGCAGGGTCGCTCGCTCAACCCAGAATGGCCTGCTGGTTCGAAAATATGTGGAATAAGGGCTACCTCCGACTAATTTTTTTTTTTTTCTAGTCGACTAGTAGTTGTTCATTTAAGCCATACGTGGACAAATCGCCCCTTTATATTAATTTAATTAGCCTACTTAAATAGGCTATAGCCTATGGATAATAAGCGTTATGACCGCACGCATAAAGCTTGCCACAAAGAACTGGTTAAAGTAATGATTATGAATGTGTCTAAATTAGCAAGGAGACATTTAATTGTTTAGTAATAAACTGGTGTTTTCTGTGTCGCTGCAAAGATGAAGTTGACAATTCGGACTCGCCATGAACGCCAGAGAGAAATGCACATTTCATTAGGCTACATAATCAGAGAGTAGACTATTTCTTTTGGTTTGAATATTTTCGTTTAAAAGTAGACAATTGATTGATAAAACATTGATCAAAATTAAGATACAATTTATACAAAACGAAAATCTTTTAAAAAGAGTTTACAATTAAACAAAACGTCGTCAAAATCATGTTTTACCAAAAACAGCGCCGTTGCTAGGAGGGCTGATGGATGATGAAGACGCCTAGCAATGATAGCCTATACATTAGTGGTAGTATACCTTTAGCAGTGGCGGTTCTACATTGAATTACACCCTGGGCGAGACCCCTTTCGAGCCCCCCCCCCCCCCCCCCCCATATAATTTTTGTTACCCCATTGGCAGATAATGTTTTGCTTATCTAAAAACTACATTTTTATTTAGGCTATATCCCCAGAAAACAAGACTTAATATCTTATGTAATTTTACTACTTTAGTAAAATAACGTTATGCATCTTTATTTAAGAAATGTTTGATATTTGGACTGGAAACAAGACAAAAATACAAAGTAAGAAAAGCATTTTTGCAGTGTAGTAACAAAATTATGGTGAAATTAGATCTCGTGTTTGAGTTAAAAACGAATTATTATTAAGCATAACAAGAATCATAGCAAAAAGGCTAACAAATAAGAGTTATACCCACCAATTAATATTACCCCTTCATTCATGACATGGATACCGTAATCATATAAATAAAACATAGTTGCATACCTTTATCTTTCGCTCGTTTCTAAATTGGGAACCTAATGGCTTTGACCTTTCTTGTCCATCTCTTATTTGGCACTCGACATCGACAATCAACAGATCTCCTGATCCCCCCATAACTGTCACTCACGCTCACGAGTCACGACCAGAAGTCAAGACTAAACCAATTCACCTTGGTGGTGGTGACCAAGTAATCGTTTTGTATTAACTATTTTTATTAGCCATTCAGACTAATAAAAGTAAAATGTAAAATGTGCAGGAAATATAGAGGCCTGTATTTATAATATTATGAATGAAATGTGCGTTATTTGGAAGAAAGTCGAGGTGTGACTGACTTCGATAACTATATGGATCCACCCCCCCCTTGTCCGTTCCATTTGGGAGAGACCCAGAGGTGAACCGTCATCCGCGCCCGCGCCTCCGCGCCCCTTCCCCTTTCCGCTTCTCAAACAAACAGCTTCTGTGCACGGCATCTTCTCAGCAAGCAGGGGCGCCTGCAGCTGCAGGGGGCGCAAATTAGCCAATTCCCCACACAGTCAAATGATAGATAATAGAAACCCGCTTCGCGGCGCAGATTTTTTTTTTCTGCGCGTGCCGGCGGTGCCGCCCCCCAAAAAATGCCGCCCCGGGCGATTGCCCGGTTCGCCCGTGCCTAAAACCGCTACTGACCTTTAGTTAAGTTATACCTTAAGAGTCTTCGTAGCGCGCTAATAGACAATATTTTCGGAAAATGCAGCCCAGGTATGATGCGTAATGGAGATTCCAAAGCGCTCTTCTTTGGTCAGAACCATGGAGAGCGATCGCGGATAGGTCCATCCTATGCACCGAAACTTTTAACAATGCAACAAAATCTTTAAAGAGCATCAAGCTATTAAAATCTATATTATGTATACGCACACACAGATAATAACAGCTATATTAGTCAACATTTTTTTTATTAAGTTAAGCAGTGATTGGATAACGTTTTTTATTTTTTTATTTAACGTTTTTAATTTAAGGCCCACCCACAATTGGTCTGGCTTATCCAAAACTGAAATCCTGGCGCCGTGCCTAGTTGGTCGTGCCAGTTTTGTGGCTATCAAATGTGTAAATAGCATCGCAAGAAGTACACATGACAAAACCAGCACTTTGGTCATCATCTTTCATTATTTCGGCAAATGTCTCCCACACTCCCACAGCTTCCACTCCCCAGTCATCACCTTTTCTCTTGCCGCCTCCATCTCTACCTGCAGACTGAGCTCGTGCGTCATCGTACTTCTTGCCAGTTATTCAGCCAATAAAGTGTAGACCTATGTATTTCATTGAAAATAGTGTCTAGTAATATATAAATTACAAAGGTTTAATTGGCATCTTTATTTCAAACGACCCGACCGACCGTGACCCGAATATCATTAAAAATATTTTTGGATGACTCGTAACCACGGGTGACCGCAGGCAGCCGCTCATTTCGGATCAACCCGCGCATCACTGTAGGCTATAGTGTTAATGACAAGTCAAATGTAAGAGAAAATTGATTTTCCCTGATTGCTGTTTTAGAAAATGATTTAGCATTATTAAGAGTTTTTCACATACTTTTTCAATCATTGCACTACCTTCACGCTTTGCGTGCCGTTTCTCCAGCATGACACGGCATTCTAAATTCATCTCAAATTCATTTGCCGCGTCTTGAGTTTTTCAAAGCAAAAACACGTTCTATCCTATGTGGTATGTGAACGCCTTTTAGAAGGGCCTGGGCGGGGCCCTCCAAAGAGGCGGGGCCCCCACGCACCCGCCAGCGGGCCGCCCACCCCGACCTGTGACACTTACAGTGATTTTCTGAAGTAAAACTGACGCTTCATCTTTTGTGTGATGTACAATAAACTTTATTAAACTCATCAGTATATGTTTGATCATCATTCGGACCTGGTCCGAAACAGCAGACCTGTAGGCTATTAATAAATAATGGATACATACAAGCAGATGACAAATACGCTATAATAACAATAATTAAACTACTAAACTATACCTGTTTCATCTCTATGCAGCACTCTGACTCTGTAGACATTATTGTCCGACTCGAACTGAACACCGTTACTGAGAGTTTCTGATATTATCATCATTCCGTGAGATGAAATTGTCCTGAGAGACTGAGCGCGAGCTCATGAAGCTCCGCCCCCTGTGTCGTCCAGCAGCAGCTTATTTGCATTTAAAGGGGACACACTGAAACAGCTCGTTTTTCTGAGCCCCCAAAAATGACAATTTAAACACGCTGTAAAAAATGATCTGTTGGGTATTTTGAGCTAAAACTTCACATACATACTCTGGGGACATCAGAGACTTATTTTACATCTTGCGAAAAGGGGCATATAACGGGACCTTTAAGTACAAGTGTTAAGTGCTCGAAGTGGGCCGGTACACATTACCACCACTTCTATATTTTAATTTTTAGCGTACCTTCTTATTTTCTTGCATACCGCTACTTCTCACATTTTGCCAGTACTTTGCCACTCAGAGTCAATGTGTTTACGGATTTGGTTCTTTACCTGTATCTAGATCATCGTTACCCTGTGTATACTCGATTTATTCAGTCCAAGGTCTCGTTATTGTTTTGACTTTGTCAATATTAAGTTTCAATTTTTTTTGGATCACTCTTGGATTATCTTTGTTTAATTTAATTACAAAGATTGCTGCATTTAGACTCTCATCTCTTCATCTTCCCAACTCTGAACATAACAACTAGCCTACAGTCTTCACTCATCAACACATGCATTTGATTCACATTGTGTTTTATTGTAAGAGATTAGTTAAAGTCCCCTGTGGTGAAAATCAAGCTTTTAATGTTGTTTATATGTCTATTTTATTAAGTCTGGATTTTGTTTTTGGGGTGTACTGGAATATGTTTTCATGCTTCATTGTTCAAAAAATGCATTATTTCTTACATATTTTACATTATTACAGCTCCTCTCTCCCCAGTCTGGTTAAATGTGTTGTTTGTTGTTCCCAGTGTGTTGTGATTGGCAGCGTGCGTGTTCTGGAAATGTCCCGCCCCTTCATAACGCAAGCTCTACTCAGATGTAAATATTAACAATGCCGTCAATTTCAAACCATTTCGAGCCGATTCAGACCCTGACAATGTTAAAGAACAAGAGGATTGTGCTGAACGAATTTCATTCACAGACTATTCAAGCACGGATTTCACAGGACGTTTCAGAGTGACATCATGTGTGACAGCTATCATAGCAACTACATACAATTTATAATTTAAACTGTTAATAGAAAACACACCTACACATAATAAGATATACTTACAAGTTGTGATCCATAAAAAAACAGATTGGGAATGGCTCCGTCTTTCGGGAGAAGCTTTTGTGTGTATAGTCTGCATTGTACTCTCTTCTGGAAGCTGTTCTGCGTAAAATGTGCTGCACACAGACAAAGGTTGAGGTTATAATGTTCAGGAACAGTGTTAAAAATGTATAATTTTAACTACTCGTCAGCCTTAGGATAAACCTCGCCAACTTGTTTGCATAAATGCATAGTAGGACCCCTTTAAGACAAACCATGTGCAAATTCATAAGTCAACACCATTGCTGAGTATATTCTCCTTAAAACTGCAGTCAAATTCACTGGTGTTTCTGACGTCACAAACTTCCTTGTAACCAATCAGATCAACGTGTGATCGTCAGCGAGTGGATCTCTGAGCTGAGTGAGTGAGTGGAGGCGGGGCTCATTTGCATATTCATAGAACTGCGTATACTAAATTAAGCAAGGGTGTAGAGTTACATTCAAGTGTCATTTTGGTGAATAAAGGTGAGTTTTAAGGGATGAAATGAATGGCTACAGAGGGACTTTTTATCCTTGCATTTCATGTAAATTTATTCTCTTGGTGCACTGAGCTTGTTATACGAATACCTACTAAATACTATAGGATATTCTGAGAGGGTAGACAGCTTTAGCGTATACTCGTTTCCCTTAACATTTTTAATGACAAATGTGTTGCTAATATTGTTCTACTTATGAAGACATTTGTTTTTATTGGGATTTTGCTGGAAAAGATTGGCTACTTCTATCCATCTGTCATTTGTTCTTTCTCTGAAGCTGACCTTGACAATGTCCTTTCCCTAGCCTAGTTTTCAAACACCCACTCTCTCTTCATGCTAATGTCTTACACAAGCACTCCATTAAAAATAAAAGTTGGTCTATTTCTTTCTTTCTTTCTCTGTATCTCACTAGCTCTTTTTTTCTTACCCTCCCTCTCTCTCTCTGAAGTTCTTTCATGAAGCATCAAGAGCCATATATTCATTATCTGGCATCATATTCATTTCTATGCTAATGAGGACCATGCCCACTGAAATCTGTCCTTCAGATAGGAGTAAGTGGCAATCAGGTTTTGTTTGTTTTGAGGTTTCTCTCTGGAATGACAGAACATTCCCAGTATTATCTGGAAATTAAGTATTCAGAAAATCAATGCGAAGAAGCTACAGAATATAATGTTCTGTTTGTTAATAAAATAACAAATCCAGCAATGTAAAATGTTTAGAGATACATTGACTTTATTTTTTAATGTTTGTTTTTGTGTGTTAATATGATATTATTTTTTTTGTTTCTCACTTTATATTTAGCCTGCAGTTTGTGTTTTGATAAGAGATTTTCAATACATCATTACGATCATCATTAACAATTCAACATTATACAATGATGTGTCATTGTCATCATCAAGCCCTTTCTTCAGTGGAGCTGAAATAAGATGTTATCAAGAATTCCCACGCTTTTCTTTCACATAAAATGATAGCATACAGTGGCTTGAGACTTCCAAACTCCAAAAATAAATAATTACTTATTACAACTCATATGCTATATTTCAAACCGTCTTAAATGACATTACGGTTAGATAATGTTCACTTTTCATTGCTGTTCTTTTAGATTCAGAATGCCAGCAAAGTACCATTGGATGCATACTTCCATGTATATTCACCTGTGGGAGTTGTTTGTGTCTCATGCTAAGCAAAACTCAAACTTTTCCATGGATCGGTTGGTGGTGCACCTCCCCGAGCTGCAGCGTCTGAAACGTGACATTTTCACAGCACGATGAGAGCTGCCACTCTCTCTCTGTAATTATTTCAGCGGCACTCGCTTGCCCCAAATTGAAAGAATGAATATCAGCCTATATTTCCTCTGAATCACATCATTTAAGAGGCTTTTTATATGTTTAATAAAGCACAGCCGCCTGCCTCTATCACTAAGGAGCGAGTCATTTCCTGGGGAGGGAGAAACATCTGTTCCCAATTGAAGGGCTTGCTGAGGGGGAAATAAGGCTTTTTTCGTATTATAATTGAGGAGAGAATAGTTTTAAATGGCACATTAGAGGCAGCACAATCTAAAGGATTGAGGGGCGGGAGCCTCCAACGCTCGAGGAGAGGTGAGGACGTGTGTATTATACTGACCCACCTGTTCAGAATCATTTAATGCTATTTATTGCAGTCGGCAGATTTTATAGATGTACCGTAGTTAGCAGATGAACAGCCTGCCACTAATACACAACATGAGAGGGATATATCAGTCCTTATCTCTCTAGAACACTGTCTGCAAAGTCTGTGATGTTTATAGCCTTAAGATTACTAACAATTCCTTATGCTCTTTTACAACTGTCTGATGGTACACTGTAAAAAACTAAAACTTTATATGTGAATTCACTGCATACTTATAGCGAGAATTAGCATAACTTACACAGTTAGTTTTACAGCATAAGTTCTATCACTTATTAGAATTATATGATTGTGAACTCTAATGGCAACACATTATCAGGCCAGGGTGGCACTGGCCCACTCTGATTGACGGCTGGTCCACCCAATCAAATGAGACACAAAAAGATTTTATTGTGGGAAAGGAGATAAAATACATGAATCTCATGGATGTCACTCTCGAAACGCGAGGCCACTGGTCAAGCATAAAAAAAAAGTTGTATTCAAATTCTGAAATGATTACATCTCCTAGAAAACGCGGAAAGAACAGTCCCTTTATAATCCCTTAAAAGCTGTCACTCATCTTGTGTATAATGTAACTTTGTGAGATCGAGCTGCCTACACTGCACAATGAACCTCTTATTTACATAATGTCTATGCTTTGCTATAATGAAAGGATTTGCAGAACAAAAACTCCAGCTTTGAGCGGTAAGCGGATTCTAACTTAAACACCTCTGATTGGCCATTGCGTTGAAGAAATCAACAGACATGTCTGTGATTGGCTACTTTGCTCAACGCTGCAAAAACAAGTCGTACATAGAAACCTTTGCAGAGTGCAAACACGGATACTCACGGGATTGTTTGCAAAATCACCAATATGCTATTATACGGAGAAAACTGATCCTAGACAAGCAGTTATGGGCAGATGTTCCCTCTAAAAGCAATCAGAAGCAGTTTGAGTGAGAAGATTCCATGCTAATCATAATTCCGTGGCCTTGCCCAGACTCACACACACTCCGCCTATTTATCTTTGTTTATTGTTCTAATTCTGTTCATTTGTTATTTTATTTAGGAATGGATTTTGTTTTCATGAAATTGGTGGCTGACAAAAAATCACATTTAACTATTCTTAATCGTCAAATTATCTTGTATGCCATGCATTGTAAAATGATGTATTTTGAGAGCAGTGATTGGTCCACCCTATTTCACAGAGGTCCACTTACTTTAAAATGTCTGGCCTCGCCACAGCCTTACAGTGAACCTGAGAGAGGAAAATGACTTTTAATACAACAACTGTTTGTCTGTTTACAGTATTCTCTTGTTAATGCTTATTGTCTACTTAATGATTAATTGCAGTAGTGTCCATAGGATTTGATTTTTGTTTTTATCTCGTCTGTTTAGAGTTTGTTTCATGTATAATTTTGTTGATTGAAAGACATGTTTGCACTTTGCCATGTGCATTTTTGAATGCAGTGCTGAGCAATGGAAAAAGGAGCTTGCTACACTGTCACATTCACATTCAGTTTCATTTGTCTTAGTTTCATTTTCATGGACCCTTAGGGGCTGTTTACATGACACCATTTTCAACTAAAAACGTAAAACTTTTATGTGTTTTAGCCGTTTGTTTACACAACGACGGCATTTTAGGTGCCTGAAAACGCAAACTTTTGAAAATCCGGTGCGTAAAAGAGCATGGGTTACCGGTTCCTTAGTGTGCGTCACTATCCGGCGCCCTGCTGCTTTTTGCTGGAGTGCAGTGTCAGGTGTTGCTCGTAAAAGATCGCTGAAGCTGCTTATTCACTGTCGGTGCTGTTTGCCAGTCTGTGTGCTTTCTAGAGAGTTCAGTATGGACATTTGAGACAGTGTAAGATCCATCTGCGCTTTCTGTCAACGAGTTTTGTCGGAGACATCTGGCTCCATCCACCGCATAGTTCGGGGATAGTAATCCCGGGACAGCACGTTTTGTTGCACGCGATAAGGACAATAGCGGCGTCCTGCATGAGAACTATCTGCCCCGTTGCTTCATCATAAAGTGCTGTTTGCTCTGCTCCTCATCGGCTGCTGTTTTGTTTTGTGTTTTGTTTTGTTTTGTGTTCTGTTTTGTGTTCTGTTTTGAATTCTGTTTCGAGTGAACTGTCTCGAGTGAACTGTCTTGAGTGTTCTGTTTCGAGTGAACCGTCTCGAGAGAACCGTCTCAAGTGAACTGACTCGAGTGTTTCGAGTGAACTGTTCCAGTGCACTGTTTTCTGTGAATTCTGTTCTCCGTGATATGCTTTGAGTTTCTTTTGTTTGCTTTTTCCTGTTTATTTCTTTAATTGATTTATCTTTTTGAATTTGTATGTTTATTTTGGTTTGATTATTGTATTAGTGACTTATGGTTATATCGTTTTGTTCTTTTTGCATATCACTGTTTGTCTTTTTTTCTTTTGTTTGTTGGCAGGGCCTGGGCACCCGGGGGCAGACGAGTGACCATTTAGGTGGTGACGTCCTTACTGTGTGTCGTGGTCTTCTCTGACATGAGTCGTTGAGTGTGTATTAGTGTGTGTGCACTGTGAATAGAGTAATTTTCATAAGGGTGATATCTTGAGACTGCCTCTGCGGGTAAGCCCAGGTTCCTCTGCTGCCAACGATAGAATTAAGCAAATAGATGAGAGTGATTGCTGGTCAACGCCTTTTATAATCATTGTCTTTTAATAATTAATAAAATCTTTTTCATTACCTATGTCTCTGATTCCAACAGTGATTAGAACCTGTGTGTGCCTGTGTTTAGAGGTTGTGTTAAATTCTTGGGGTGAAATTCCTCAGGTGGCGTAGTCGGAAATTATATCAATTTGAGCCAACCCGCGCCCGCTCTGCTACATAAACAACAAAAACGCGAATCTTTGAAGAGGATGATGTCATGCACATGCTTATTACGTGTTCAGTCTATAGTTTTATCTAATGGCCTGGCATACAGAATTTTTAGTCGTTTTCGCGGATCCGTCTGAATGGGGATCATTTTGACAATGGTGTCGTCTGTACGTGGAAAACTCAAAGGAAAAACATCTCCGTTTTAAGCATATCGTTGTCGTGTAAACGTACCCTTAGTTTGCTTGTAGTTTCCTGTTTCATTTTTTCTCATTTTCCCGCCACTTGTTTGTCACCATGGTTATTGATTTAACGATCGCACCTGTTTTGTATTCTGCTCATTATCCCTGTGTATTTCATTTGTCTGATATTGCTTGTGCTAAGCACTCTGTTTTGTAGACTCTTGGCTTGGTATGTATCTGAGGGGATTTTGTTTAATAAATTAACTTTGATATTGATTTTGGATCATCTTCAACTTCTACGTTACACACTGACACTATTTATTGTGCAAACTGTTAAAAATAACAAGTCACATGTTAGGTTTATTTATTTGTATTGTGGTTTCAAAACACATTGATTCAAGGATGATATATACACACACATAGTTCAGTCATGAAACTCTAGAGGGTGCAGGCTGATTGGTCCTTTACATGCAATATGCAAGCAATCACATCATTACCTTATGGCACAAGCTGATTGGCCACTGGTGATCTTGCAGCCAATGAGATTGCTTGTTCAACGTGTTAAATAGTCAAATAGTTTATTATTTGAGTTCATCTGAAACCTTACACCTTCGCCAGCTCCACATGCCCAGATCTGCTACGATATTTATTTGTCTATTCATGCAGCAGCAGCAGTAGCAGCATATCTTACATGCTCACAGCCGTTTCTCTGTGTATCGGTTAGCAGTAGCAAGTCAAGTCAAGTCTATTTGTATAGCGCTTTTCACAATACAGATTGTATCAAAGCAGCTTCAGAGTATTAAATTAAAATACAACAAGGTTTGTTTCTAGTGAAATTTATTGATTGATCAAATTAAATTAAATATTCCCAAAATATCCCCAAAATATCCCCAACTAAGCAAGCCAAAGGCAACAGTGGCAAGGAACCGAAAAAACTCCATCAGGTGACCTAATGGTGTCCTAAAACTCCATCAGGTGACCTAATGGTGAGCTGAAACTCCATCAGGTGACCTAATGGAGAAGAAAAAAACTTGGGAGAACCCAGGATCAGTCGGGGGCCAGGTCTCCTCTGGCGTTTATGAACTAGAGGCCGGATTGTAGTTTGAACTGTAAGATTAAAAATATTATATGAATGCCTGGCTGAAGAGATGCGTCTTTAATCTAGTTTTAAACTGGGAGAGCGAGTCTGAGCAACGAACAGTATCAGGAAGGCTATTCCAGAGTTTAGGAGCTAAATGTGAAAATGCTCTCCCTCCTTTGGTGGATCTGGATATCCTAGGTATGACCAAACGCCTCGAATTTAGTGATCTTAAAGAGCGCGATGGATTATAGGGCGAAAGAAGATCCGTTAAATAGACTGGAGCTAAGCCGTTTAGGGCTTTATAAGTCAGTAGCAATACCTTGTAATTAATATGGGACTTTATAGGTAACCAATGTAGTGATGATAAAATCGGTGTTATATGATCATATTTTCTTGATCTAGTAAGAACTCTAGCAGCTGCATTTTGGACTAACCGTAGCTTGTTTATTGAGGATACAGGACAACCAGCTAGTAAAGCATTACAGTAATCTAGTCTCGAGGTCATGAATGCATGAACTAACTTTTCTGCATCAGAAACTGATAGCTTGTTATGTAGCTTAGCAATGTTTCTAAGGTGGAAAAAGGCTGTTCTTGTAACATATGAAATATGATTTTCAAAAGACAGGTTGCAATCTAATATAACACCCAGGTCTTTTACTGTAGAGGATAAAGTAACAGGACATCCTACTATGTTAAAACTGTATTGTGAGAGGTTTTGTGGGTGGTTTTTTGAACCGATAAGTATTACCTCTGTCTTGTCTGGATTTAATAAAAGAAAATTACGCGTCATCCAATCTTTTATATCTTTAACACACTCTGTCAATTTGGATAATTTAGCGTTTTCATCCGTTCGTGATGAAATATATATTTGAGTGTCATCAGCATAACAATGGAAACTAATTCCATGTTTCCTTATAAGATTTCCAAGTGGCATCATATATATTGAGAATAATAGAGGGCCTAACACAGATCCCTGCGGCACTCCATAGTTTACTGAAGTTATGATCGATTTTTCTCCATTTAAATAGACAAAATGGTATCGGTCAGATAGGTATGATCTGAACCAGCTTAATGCTTGTCCTTGAACACCAGTATAATTTTGTAGTCGATCTAAGAGTATTGTGTGATCTATAGTATCGAACGCAGCACTAAGATCAAGTAAAACTAGTATTGAGATACAGCCTTGGTCAGAAGCTAAAAGTAAATCATTTCTGATTTTAACGAGCGCAGTTTCAGTGCTATGGTGCGGCCTGAAACCAGACTGAAACTTTCCATAGATGTCATTTTCTTGCAAGAAAGAGCCCAGTTGAGCGGACACAACTTTTTCTAATATTTTAGACATAAATGGAAGATTTGAAATGGGTCTATAATTTGCTAGGTTATTATGATCTAATTGTGATTTCTTAATGAGTGGTTTTATAACTGCCAATTTAAATGTTCTTGGAACATGACCTAAAGTTAAAGATGAGTTAATAATATTGAGGAGAGGCTCTTCCACTACAGGTAACACTTCTTTCAGTAGTTTAGTTGGTATAGGATCTAATAAACATGTTGTTGTTTTAGATGAAGTGATAAGTTTATTTAACTCTTTTTGCTCTATAGTTGTAAAGCACTGTAATTGTTCTTGCGGGGTGATAATTGAGGCTGAATTATAAGGCGCGATTGAAGATTGAACGTTTACAATTGTGGTTCTGATGCTTTCTATTTTCTCAGTGAAGAAGTTCATGAAATCATTACTACTAAACTGTAATGGGATATTTTGTTCAGGTGACGTCTGTTTATTTGTTAGTCTAGCCACGGTGTTAAATAAAAACCTAGGATTGTTTTGGTTATTTTCTATTAGTTTGCGGAGATGCTCAGCCCTGGCTGCTTTTAGGGCCTTTTTATAACGTGACGTACTGTCTTTCCAAGCGATTCTGAAGACCTCTAAATTAGTTTGTTTCCATTTACGCTCTAAATTACGGCTTTCTCTCTTTAGAACATGCGTAGTATTGTTGTACCATGGTGCTTTAATTTTCTCTCTGACCTTTTTTAATTTAATCGGTGCAACAAAATCCAGTGTTCTAGAGAGAATGGTGCTCATAGTGCTAGTTAGTTTCTCTAGTTCATCTGTTTGTTTGGGTTCAGGCAGCAGCTGAGACAGATCAGATAAGCAATTTGAGAAATTATCTATGGTGGATGGAAGGATTGTTCTGCCTGGTCGATAACACGGCGCCGCATTACATATTACAGCAGTATGTAATATGCAAGTTACCATGTAATGGTCAGTGACATCATCACTTTGTGGAATGATATCTATATCGGTTGGATCGGTTCCATGTGATATAATTAAATCGAGTGTATGATTTGGACGATGAGTGGGACCAGTGACGTTTTGCTTGACCCCAAAGGAGTTTAATAAATCTGTAAACGCAGCCCCTAACGCATCATTTGAATAATCTACGTGTATGTTAAAATCTCCAACAATTAATGCTTTATCGACGTTGACCAATAGATCTGAGAGAAAATCTGCAAACTCTTTTAGGAAATCAGTGTAAGGCCCTGGCGGTCTATATACGGTAGCCAAAGCTAGAGATAATAGTGATGTTTTTCTTATATCTGAGAGCGTAACATTTAGTATAAGTACTTCAAACGAATTAAACTTGTCCTTACAGGCTCTGCAGCAGCAGCGGTGTAGCAGATCTAGTCCGCCAAAACCAAATACATTAGCATTGCCATATTAAATAACATGCTAAAACTATTACAAGATGTGTTATGATTGAAATAAGAGGGGTCATAAAAAGTGTTGTTTTTTTAATTAGTACCTCTCTGAAGAAGCTGTTTTACATAACACATGTTTACATATAGTTCACAAGACAAAGTAACAGCTGAATTTAACAAAAATACCACATTCAAAAGTTTTTTTTTCAAAAGTGTGTACCTTTTGTAATAGTTGTGTATAAGTATCTCAGTTGTCCTCAATGTGAAAAGATGGATCTCAAATTCCAGCAGCTGGAAAGGTTTCAAATATGCAGAAGATGCTGGAAAATCAACGAATGTGAAGGATCTGGGATGTTTTTTCTAAAGAACAGTGGGCAGTTTAACTGCTCGGGACAAACAAGGGACTCATGAACAAAAAAAAAAAAAAAAAAAAAAAAAAAAACAGTTGTGGATCAAGGTAAAAAAGACGGCTCTGTGCTGGAAATTGCCCAAATGAGTCATTGTACCATTGAACCACTCTTTACAGATTCAAACTCATTAGTACATCCCACCAAAATGTAATAAATTTAAACCAAAAGCTTCATAATCCTCCATGTTACTGCAAAACGAATTACCAGCTTCAAATTAAAGTGAAAAGTCACTAGTCAGTGATGATTCACAGCACTTTGAGGTGAATCGGTTGCAAAGAACCAAGTCAAAGAAATGTTTATTTATTGCTGCAATATTGCCAGGGAAAATACATTGTCGTGGCATTTGTCATCGCTACCCTGCTATCTAATCAAAAATATAGGTTCAATACTGAAAAGCTATGATTTAAAAAATAACGACGCCACCACTTTGCTACTGAGAGACATAGTTAAGCGAACAGTTTGACATATTATGCTTCTCTCCGATGGTGTTGACGGTTTTTAAGAGCACCATCACTTCCTGTTGGCTCATCATGAATGGGAGTCTTTTCACAGCTGCTACTGGAGGACGGCAGTAAATCCCACTCATATAAAAGTGCAGTCACACGAGAGGCAATCATTTTGAGATGGTCGGCTGCCCAGACTCTTGCATCGCCCCAGAGCCACACACGGACACACTCCCCCTCTGTGTCACTCCTCTCTGTGCTTCAGTTCCCACCTAAATTACAGTAGACTCCAGCACAGAAGCTAAACTACACCTACAGGCTTGACTGCAAAAGGTCAACAAGCTGCTTAAAATGAAAAATAGCGCAGGAGTAATCTACTCTCCCATCTTCTTTTCCCGAACCACCTCTCTCCCTTCTATTCCCTCTCTCTGTTTCACTCTCTATTTCTCTCATTCTTTGTACGTCTGCTTCTCCTTTTTAGGATATAGTGTTCTAAGAATCGAAAATTACAAAAGTAATTGCTTTCATGAATCCACTCCACTAAGAACATTCATCTTGTGTGTTCTTTTGTTCTATTTCATGCATTTAATTTTTGTCTCTTTCTTTCTGAGTCTCTTGCTGATAGTAAAAAAAAGCAAACAAAGGATTTTTATATTTTTTGGGAGGGAAATGTGTGGGGGGCTTGCCTGTGCAAAATGCAGTGCTAGGATGTTCTGGGTAGTTGCTTACTAGCTCAAGTTAAAAGAGCCTACCATCAAGTACCTCTGATATTCTGGTTTTTAGATATGCATTGGGATTCTCTGGATGGATTTGTTTACATGTAACACCTTAGTCTATCAAAACTAGACGTATTATTGTAAAATGGTTTTGAAGCAACATGTAGGCTACATTGCAAATAGATTATTTACAACAAGGTTCAATTCATTAACATTATTCGTTCAGTATCAAGAAATTGGTAACACTTTACAGTACTTAGTAAACATTAGTTGAAGGTCCCATGACATGAAATTTTCACTTTCTGAGGTTTTGTAACATTAATATGAGTTCCCCTAGCCTGTATATGGTCCCCAAGTTTCTAGAAATTTCAATCGGTGTAAATCGAGCTTTTGCTATCTTTCTCTGCCTTTGAGAAAATGGAGGCTCAACCGCGCTGATCTTGAATCTCCTCTTTATGACGTCATAAGGAGGAAATGTTACCTCCCCTGTCTCTGCTTTGCCCGCCCAGAGAATATTTTCCGCCCATGAGAAAATGTGATAGGAAGTAGGAACGCGCGCGCGCGATTTTAGTTTGTCCACGAGAGATATCATGGCTTTTGAGCGAGCGAAGCTTAACAATTGCTCAATAATTGGATGTAACGTTACAAATGAACACCGAAGGGTCAATACAGAGCTGGGCTTGCTGAACGTCTGAAACTAAAGTCTGGATCAGTACCAACAATCTTTGGCTCAGCTTCACACCTCGGACAAGTAAGTCAACTAATGATATATAAGTGTGTTGCTTTACTGTTTATGGTTACCTAGTCCTAGATTGTTACACGTAGAATGTGGCTGTCACATTAGCTATGCAGCCATGCAGTTTATGTGTGTGAATACACACACTGTAACGCGAGTGTTGTACACTTCTTTGTTATTTGGATAACCGTTTTCCTGTTGGTTATACGGCGCGCGCGGTATCCGCATTTCAAGATCGCAGAGTTTGATGTAATTGTAATAAGATAAATACAGACGTTACAGATCTCTCATGATAATAACTGTAAACCATCCGAATAAAGTACCGTATCCAGACATATTTAAACTGTAACAACAATGAGAAGGAAGCAACCACCAACTAATCTTCTTTTTGAATATTAATTCAAATTCTCTACTTCTCGATGACTGAGGGGGGAAGACTTGTTCAGAACGTCTCATGATCCTCATCCATCTTGTCATAGGGGCCAGGCGCCAACCAGTCGGGCTGTTTAAAACTGACCCCCAGCACTAACGAAATAACTGGTCAATACTATCTTTGTTGCCGAAATTACTGATTGGTTAAGAGAAAGACAGAGACCAAGGTCTCACAAGAGTCCTCACGAACCAGAGCCATAAATCACCCAGTCTCCAGAAAGTCTGCTTACCAAAGACTTTTATTGGTTAACTTAAGGAAGAACTGGTCAACGTTTGATAGTTTTGCAAGACGAATCGGTTTAGAGATGATTACTGCTGACCCCTGCGGCCAACGGACCCCATCTTGGTCCCATGAGAGATGAACAAAACCTCTCTTCAGCAAGAACTACCCATGACCTCAGATGGGAATGTCTAAACTTTGCACACCAAAAAGACTTTACCTATCAAGATCCATAAAACTCATTCAAGAACAATTTTCAACGGACTTACATCATACATCATTCTATGTGTTTCTACGATATATATGTGTCCGTTTAATATGCTTTGATCCCATATAATTCATGTAATTGTTATAATTATAATTATTAGACGTGTGAATGTGTGAAGTGTGTACTGTTTCATATCAATGCTATCTTACGAACACAAATAGCAAGATGACGGGAATTAAATCTTTAAAAATGTTCATATTCTGATAATTCGAAATCATGCCTAAACTGCATCTGGTCTTTTAGTTTCATTAGAAAACCCCTTCAGGGAATACATGATTTATGACTGTGAAAACAAAGAACAGTGTCTAATTGGTCCGATCTCTTCAAGAGGGGGGGACAAAAACTTTTAGTTAAAACTCGCTGCTCTCTCTAAGTTCTCTCTCTCGCTGCTCTAAAAGGCTCTCTCTCTCCAAGTTCGCTCTCGGGAGTCCAAAAGTTAGTTCGTTCAAAATGTTCTGATACAGAAGAGCTCTCAACGAGTGCAGAACAAAGACGGAGACGGCAGACGATGGTTTTAGTAACCATGTAACGTTAACAGACGAGCAGATCAACCCAAATTAATATCAGATATGGGTTAGATTCAATTTCCAGTCATCTAGCTCCTTTCCGTATCTTATTTTCTTTCTTTCTTTTGTGTTATTCTTCTTTTCCGATTGAAAGTCTCGGTTTTAAGTTAAGTTTTGCTGCAAAGTTTCGTTCCACGATTCACGGCTGCAACGCACGCTTTCAACTTCAAAGACGCATCAACCATCCGCGACCGCCAGCCACACGTGACTGGTCCTCGCCCCATCTATCCAGGCACGAGGAGACTATAACCAACGAACGAACCCTGACGCTGACCAAAGGAATTCCCAAAAGGAACGCAAAAGCAAAGACGCAAGTAGACTACCTCCAGACTAAAATCTTAACTGGTGTTTTGATAAATGTAATAACCTGTCTAAGAAACGATGGAAGGGTTAAATTAATGATTGATGGTTCGTTCAGGTCATGTCTTACAAGTGCATATAGAAATTCGGAATTTCCTTCCTCTTACCCTTAAACTCATTCTTCCCAAACTCATTCTTCTGTATTTCTTTCTTTATTACTCTCTTCCTTTCTGCAACCTGTATGAATGTGTGTGTGCGTGCGCGTGTGTTTGTGTTAGTTGTTAGGATAATCAATAGAGTCTTGTTTGTGTTAGTTATGAGTTAGTATATAATCAATAAAGTATGGTTTGTATTTGAAAAGATATATTGCTTGTGTATGTGCTTATCAGATTTATTGTCTTGAACTTCGATCAAAAGTTACCTATGCTTTTACCCTATTTCTTAATTTACTGTTAGGGGGGTTATTCTTTCTTGGCCAGGAAGATATTATATTTCCTAGAGTTAATAATTGTTTATGCCTTCTGTTCATTGGATGAACTGATAAATGATCATATTATTGATTCTGTTACAGTAAATTTTGAAAATAATTAAATTATTAATTATTGATCATAATTCGTTATGAATAATAATTAATTATATTTATACGTGGGCGTATAAACGCTACAAAACTAACCATTCGGAAACGTCCTGCTGGAGCCACTGAGTTGCAACTTCTTCATCCGTTGCTTCTCCATCTGGATCAGATTCTGGGTCAAACTGAAATGCTTGAAAGACTGCGTGTCTTTGTGCCATTGCTATATCCAACGTAAACATGCACGCCACGGTACCGTTGCGCAAGATGGTCATAGGCCACACCCACCCTCCACCTTGTGCCGCCTCTCTCCTCCTCATTAGCATTTAAAGCTACAGACACCGAAACGGCCTGTCTGAAGGAAGCTCATTCTGGGACTGGCTTGTAGTGGCTATAATTCTGCACCGAGGCTGAAAGAGATTTTGGAAAGAGATTTCAGATACAGTACTAGGGACCACTAAGGCCTATATTAAAGCCTATAAAAAGTAGCATGTCATGGGACCTTTAATGTATTGAACATGAACTAACAATGAGCAATACATTTGTTACAGTTTTTATTAATCTTGTTTAATGTTAGTTGTAAGGGTCAGACAGGTCAATTTAGCTCAAAGGGAATTATTAATTATTTTATAGGGAATTCGAAAGAATCACGGCCAAGCAAATGACTCGTCCAGCGTTCATTTGAACGGGCCGTAACTATCAGCTCTGCAGTGGTGAAAATATCCAAACTAGTGAAAATACTATTTATTAGCAAGGTAACTTAGATCAGCAGTTTAAGACATTAAATTTGTAATCACACAACACAAGAACAATTATCTTTAAAAAAAAAAAAAAAAAAAAACTTTATTGATTAGTCTAACACATAAAACTAATATCTAACACAAACACGCACGCACACACACGCACATTCATACGAGTTGCAGAAAGAAAGAGAGAGAGTGAGGAAAGAATGAGTTTTAAGAGTGAGATAATTAAATCCCAAGTTTCTGTATGCACTTATAAGACATGACCTGAACGAACCATCAGTCATTAATTTAACCCTTCTGTCGTTTCTTAGGCGGGTTATTAAATTTTATATCAAATAAAGTTAAGTTTATTTGCCAGTTCAGTTAAGAGTCTGGAGGCTCCTTGCTTGTCTTTGCATTCCTTTGGGGATTCCTTTTGTCAGTGTAAAAGGGGGTTTCCCGGGTTCGTTGATTGGCCAGCGGTGTCCTCATGTCTGGATAGATGGCTGGGGCGGCCAATCACGTGGTGGCGGATGGATGGAAAGTCTTTGAAGTTGAATCAATTAACCGAAACTTTGCAGGAAAACTTAATTTAGAACCGAGATATCTCAACGGAAAAGAAAATAAGTAAGAGAGAGAAAAGTGAGACGAGAGTAGTTATATGGCTTGTGTCAAGTGTTTGTTTAACTGTGCGTTTCCCCACACTTGAAAGAGATTTTCAATTTTTTCAATTGAAAAAGATATAAAATTTTTGAAGATATAAACCGGATTCCACTCAATGATTAGGCCTTGTGAATTATTTTCATCCATTTATTTATCAGCAATCATGAAGGTGAAAAACCTTTAGAGAGATAAACATACATACATAGTGTTAATCACCACCCAATAAAGTGCATAAATCGGCAGGCTTAACATGACTTAATTTTCTTTTGCACAGAATTACATCAAATACATCTGAACCTTAAGTTAATGAACCATTTAAAAGCATGAATATTTAAATAAAGCCTACAATATATTGCACATAGATCTAAGTTGGTCAAAATTACACATACAGTTAGAAAGCTGGTAGATATTATTCACCCCAATAAAAATAAATTGAACACGTAGTTACATTTAAAGTACAAAATAAATACCTTTTAATAGCTTTCACACATTTGTATAATTAACTAGATTTTAACCACAATGTCTATGAACGTTGGTTACGTTGGTTAGCGTAGACTGTCTGGAGCCTGGATTTGATGGTTCTGGATTGGTGTTACGTGTCTGAGGTGTTGAGTTTTTGTGTAAAAATTATGAACTAAGATTATTAAATGCTGTAGAATTATTGTTCATTCTTAGTTCATGTTAACTAAGGTTGTTAAAGGAACACACCGACTTTTTGGGACTTTAGCTTATTCACCGTATCCCCCAGAGTTTGATAAGTCCACACATACGCTTCTCATCTCCATGCGTGCCGTAACTCTGTCTGACGCACCCACCAAACTCTGGGGGATACGGTGAATAAGCTAAAGTCCCAAAAAGTCGGCGTGTTCCTTTAACTAATGAACCTTATTGTAAAAAAGAAATTATAATAAACACTATTTTAAAGCATTTATTAATCTATGTTAATGTTGTAGTGAATAGCATATTCTAGGGCATTCCAGTTTCATGGCCGGACACCTCTCTGACTGCCATAGTCGAGAAATGTGTGCCACATTTCACTTCTCATTTGTCCACATGTTGTTTCTAATGAACTAAATGCCCTTGACCCAACTTGACTTTCACCCTAAGGTTCATGTCAGGGCAGCGATAAAATAAGGACCTCCAGCATGTCCTGCATCTCCATCCAAGAGAGACAAATGGAGATTTAGCATGTTTTGAGTCTCTAGTAGACAATACAGACACTTTTGCAAAAAAATAAAAAATAAAAAACTCTAGAGAGCAAACCGTTCAGTTTAAGGTACCTTTACCTGCGTGTTCCAGATTGTTAAAGACATTCTGTACCCAATTCTGGACCTCATCCTTGTGAATTTTGTAATAAAATGGACAGAATTTGAAATCCGAGACTTTGTTTCATATTACAAGTAAAAAAGCATAAAGCTTATTGTGATTTGTTGGATGGGATACACGCTATAATGTTCTGTTAATTCATCATCTGAAACCAGCATAGACCAAAAGATCGATACTTTGCATTTAAGATTCAATATTGGTTCATAAAAATTACAATTAATTACATTAGAAACATATTATTAGCTGTTTGATAAAAATAGTCAAGCAAAAGGCTAATCATGTTAATTACCGTTATGTGTCCGACATTGTAGAGAGCGATACATAAAATGCATTACCATTCTGATTTATCGACTTCTGAATCAGTTTCTGGTTCAAACATATATGGCTGAATTAAAACAGTATTTCCACTTGCCATTGTGCAGCATTTACTACAGTAAAGTTGAGCGTGTGGATCAGGTCATCTGAGCTGGTGTGAGTGAATGGAGGCGGGGCTCATTTCCATATTCATGGAACCGCGTATAGTCAATGAAGCAAGGATGAAGAGTTACATTCAAGCTATTTTAAGGCAGGTATATATATAAGAATTTTTTTACAGGAAAAAAAAACATAAATATGTCCTTTTGGTGATCAAAGATGACTTTTAAGGGATAAAATTGACTGTGAGTGGGCTTTAAATGTCTTATTATCATTTTAAATGTCTTATTAACAAGTTTTACAAAACCTCAGCCCAGTTGTGTCATTTTAAATCTGGATTAAAGACATATCTCTTTATCCAAGCATTCACATAATGCATCTCATAACCTTATACTCCACTTCCATCTGATCAAATGCACATGACTATCTTTTGCTTGAAAAGTTATGAACTGGAGCTACGCTAATTATTTACCATTTGCTTTTCTGTTTCTACCTCGGGAGTCAGGATGTCCGGTAACTAGAGATTATGCTCCAGTTTGGATCCAGCCTCTTATGAAGACTTCAGATGACCCAACACCTGAGAGGACTTCAGATGACCACAACTCTGAATCAGCATGCAAAACTGCCAAATTTTCTATATATTGTAATCATTAGGATCACAGCTTGTAATAATTTCCCTAATGAGCTCATTGTTTTGTGCCGATATGAAAACTGTATTCTCTCTTGTTATCTTAGAACTGTGCATTTCTGCAATATGGACATTACTTTGACACATTCATCTCTGATAACACATTATAACAATTGTAATGTAGAAAAATTAATTTTCTGTAAAGCAGCTTTTCAACTGAATTGAATTGAATGTATGTCGCATGACCTGTTTCCAGCAGTGTATATACAATCCAACAGATTGATCATTTAAACCCCTTGAAGCCTGTTAGTTGAAAGGTAAATCCACAGTCTGAATGTTGGTAATCATCACAGCTGTCCTTTTGTTTGGCCACTTGTCTACCATGCCATGCTTCCTTTATACTGCTGATTTTTCTGTTTCCTGTCATGTGATCACTCATAATTTATATGTCTTAAAGACATACGCACAAAATAATAAGAGGGATAAAACTGTTTTTAAAGCTATTTTAAAGCTCTAATATACATAGTTATTATAATATATAGATCAGTAAAATTGGTCTCTTGTGACAATATCCTGCGAGTTCATGACGTTTCTGTTGAGAAAAGAAGAGAAAGTGTTGTTAAGAATTAATAAAGCATTTTAATAAACTTCATATCTTTTCCTAAGCAGTCACTGGACTGAGTGGATATCGTCATTATATTTTTTATTAATTTGCATTAGATGTTTCATCACATTACATGCGTGCCTTTCTTATGTTGATACACTAGGAAACTACAAGTTATCCGCTAACTCACAAATCATTTGAACTGGTCAGTTTACAAACTCCTTCCAATTAATATAATTGTATATCATTTTTATTTATTGAGCCATCCTCTTGAATTGTTCCTGAGATGACCCAACTGGTGATCAAAACTCACTTCACAATTTGGTGCCTTGTGTGAAGAGCACTACAATGTTCATTTATAAATGGAAGCTTACTGTTCATTACAGGTGGGGATTTGATTTACTCAACTTGAATCAAGTCACACATTTAAGGACTTGCTAAACGAAATGAAGAAAATGATTTGACTTGAGAATCAATAACACCAAACTCAACTCTAACTGTCTGTCCCTGACTTTATTACGATCGTAATTAAATGTTAATAACAAATTGTTCAGTTGATATACACAATGCCATGTAACCAATGGCCACTGATCGGTTTTCACAACCAAAGAGAAACACAGTGCACCAAATACAGGGGGTAGAACAGAATTTAAAAAGACGTTATACAATTATATAAAGTGACAAGAAAGCACACACACACACACACACACACACACACCTACACACACACACACACACACACACACACACACACACACACACACACACACATATTTATTAAGTTTAAATGGGGTGATTGCATAGGATTATATTGTTTTGTTACATTTAGCTCACTTCAAGGTTCAACTCCCCAAGATATGGTTTTGATAGAAACAAACACACACACACACACACACACACACACACACACACACACATACACACACACCTCTGCGTTCTCTCAAGACATACTCTACATACAGAAATCCACATTGACACACAATTTAAATAAATGATAAAATGACCATTTTCATTAAAATGAAAAGAACAAAGTACTCTCTCTCTCTCTCTCTCTCTCTCTCTCTCTCTCTCTCTCTCTCTCTCTCTGTGTGTATGTATGTATACAGCAGCTGCCATTGGCATGAATGGAGATGCCAACGGATTGCTTATTTTAGACATCCTCAATATGAGAAATAGAAATAGTGAAACCTTCCTTATCAAACACCACAAAAAACAAAAACAAAAAAAAACAAGAGCCATTTCTTTGTTATTCACATAAATGCATTTACAGTTGCAGCAAATATAAACACACACACATTAGAGCATTCTCTGACAAACGACACAGGATACAGATTAAAATCATTGTAATATTAAAACAAAATCAACAGTTTTTCGAAAATGTATTGAATTACAAATGAACAATTAAAGTCTAAACTGAAACTTTATTTTATTTCGGATGGTAAGTACAACAGATTGATGTTGCCCCCTGGTGTCGAGTCGAGATGCTGCCAGACAAAGGAACAGATGCTGGAAAATACAGAATGCAATTTGTCTTTGTTACTTTGATATGCACATCTATTTCACTTTCGCATGGACATAGCATCAGTATTGACTTCACATGAATCCAGAGTACAAGGACAGGCGAGAGAGAAGAAAGAGAGGAAGGTAGAATCCGACTGTATGAATAAGTCATTGTGTACTTCCACACCCTTTCTTCTACTCTGTAGCCCATGAGAAGTGTGAGAGAAAGCTTTACCCAGCCCACTAGACGAGGTGTAATCTCAAAGGCACAAAACACGCTCGCAAACGCTCCCCACCTTCTCGTCAGGCGACTGATATCGCATGTGTCCATTTGATTCTTTTCATCCGGTCCCTTGAACAGATTGCTTCAAATGGGACTGCAGGTGGCCTGTTCGCTCTCGTCACCTAGTGTTCTTTATCACCTTCTTCTGACTTTCTCTTTTCTTCTATCGTTCCTTCTGTCTTACAGATAGAAAGGTTCAGGGTTTTGGCTGCTTAGCATTGGCAGTTAAAGGGATATAGTTCAGCCAAAAATGAAAATTGTCATAATGTACTCAACCTCATGTCATTCTTTCAAATATATACCTTTACCTTTCAATCTTGTCTCAATCTTTTCAGAAATGTTTTCCTTTTTCTTTTATCCAAACAATGGAAGTCAATAATACCAGATGTTGTTTGTTTACCAACATTCTTCAAAAAAATGTGTGTGTGTGTGTGTGTGTGTGTGTGTGTGTGTGTGTGTGTGTGTGTGTGTGTGTGTGTGTGTGTGTGTGTGTGTGTGTGTGTGTGTGTGTGTGTGTGTGTGTGTGTTCTATATAAGGAAGAAAGTAATACCTTCTTGAAATGATTAAAGAGGGCAAAAATGATGACAGAATTTTTATTGTGGGTAAACTATCCCTTAACCGGTTATTTGTCCTTTTAAAGCATTCATCTGAACAGTGAAAGCATATATCAGCTTTAGTTTACTCTAAAGCAAATGTAACTAAACATTTTGCTAAATAATTTGGACTCTAAAAGTGCTTGAAAATCAAAGTCATTTGTCTAACCATGTTATGTTCCAAATTTGAAGTCTATATCACAAACATTGAGCCCACTAAAAAGTTAATGTTTTAATAGTAATGCAAACGTTTTTCACAGAATTAATTTTGTGTGTTTAGGCTTTCGCATGATATCTAATTATAAGACCAGGAAGAGTTATATATGTGTCAAGGAAACGTCTTTCTTTCTTTTTTTTCACTCTATGGGCAAAACTTCATTGGGCTGCATAGAATTCCAAAGACTGACGAATCAATGGTTTAAATGTATTTTTACCACTATTCATCAGCTGTACAACCACAACCTTTTGTAATGTACTCATCAATTTTCAAATATATATATATATATATATATATATATATATATATATATATATATATATATATATATATATATATATATATATATATATCACACTGAACAAGTCGTGTGTCACAGTCATGTTCTGTTAAGTTTCATTGCCATGTTCTGTTTCATTTTCCCTGTGTTCTCTGTGTGTCCTCTGTTTGTTCTGCCTGGGTTTGTAAGTGTAATCCTGTTTTTTCAGATTGTGACCATCTTTGAAACTTCCACAAAGTGTATGCTAAGGCATATGAGAATGTAAGGATACATTGAGTCCTTTTTCCCAGTTTTATTTAGAGTAATGTTTGAGTGACAACAGGTCACAATGTGGGCAATTGGATCAGAACATCACATGATTCATATTTTGACATCTCCCACACGACGACCACAGCTCAACGTGTACGCAGCGTTCTTCTCTTGTAGTGTTTCCACTAGCTGATTGTGGAGAAACTATAGGAAATGAAAGTGAGAAGAGGGAGTTGGGTCACAACACATCTCTCAAACGAGCACAATGGCTCAGAGTGTCTGGAACATGTGTATTAACCAGTAAGCTGTGCTTTCAACACTCTGGGTCTTTTTCCGTGCAGGAGAGGATCTGGCACAAATAAAGGGGTGGCAGGGGTGCAATTTGGAGGGGGACACGGGCATCTTCTCCAATCAGATTGGCAATTAGCTAAGACTCTGATGCCAACAGTGACAAATTTTGCTTTTAACACCCTGCTGCTCTGCATTAATTGTGTTTCGCTAGAATCTGAATGCCATCACAGGGAGCATAGCACCAAGAGACAGTTTCTGTGACAATTAACGCCAGGCGGGATGCTGTGATCAGGTCTTGTGCTTGGCAGGGTGGGACTGAGACCAGGAGTCATACGGACTCGCATGTAGAGCGGGTTCAGAACGGGGCAGATGGTTAATAAACCAAAGCCGCTTCTCTCAGACTCTCATCTAACAGTTCGAGGACCCATGCATGACGGAGTGGCAAATTGTAAAGGGTTCATTTTATAGAAATTATATAAAATTTTCACATTTTGTCTACATAAAACATTAACTTTCCCAGCCCCAAAAGGTCATACATTGAAACTGTAAACATGTATTTTTCAAATTTCTGACTACAGTTAACCTCCAGCGCATAGATAGCTCATTATACATGCAAAGAGGAGGATTTCTTAAAGCAGGGATGGGGAACGTCGGTCCTAGAGAGCCGCTGTCCTGCAGAGTTTAGCTCCGACCCTAATCAAACACACCTGAACCAGCTGATCAATGTCTTCAGGATTACTAAGGCTACAGGCAGGTGAGGGTTTTTTTTTTTTTTTTTTTTTTCAGGGTTGGAGCTAAACTTCAGTTTGTTCAGTAATGCATTAGAATTTTAGATCTTTAGATCGACATCAAGTGTTGCCAGGCACTTTAAGTATTTTTAAAACTATAATGAAACTCCATTTGTATGAAAAAGACTTGCTTCTGGAAGTAATACATTTTTAATGTGACTATTAACATTGGCATTCATTGTAGTAACTCTACTCACTCAAAAACATTTTATCACTGTCTATAATCATTCAGACAAAAAGGCCATAACATTCCTTAAAAGAGAGGCTAAGTGGTTTTTAATGTAGGACAGAGAGTGAGTCAGAGATGTGCAATATGCCCTTTATACTAAAATAACACTAGCTGGCCAGAAATGAAAGATTCAGCCAAGATGTAGTGCAAAAATATCATACCCACTTTGAGGTGTCATTTTTTTTAAATATAAAAATAGAGCATGCAATTAAAAATTATTCATGCAAACAACTTTGTATTTGTTCATGTAGTCAATTGTACTGCTATATTTATTTTTAAATGCTACAGCAGTAGACAACCTTTCTGTCATGAAGTGCCATTTTTTATTTTCCTAGTCAGTGAGTGTGCCGTACCACCCCCACTTGATTAATTATATATAATTATATAATATAATATAATATAATATAATATAATATAATATAATATAATATAATATAATATAATATAATATAATATAATATAATATAATATTATATTACATCAATTATTATATACACTATCATCATGTCTCCTCAGAAGACTTGAATTTTACAGCTCGATTCATATGTAATGTTTTAATTATGAAAAATTAAGTTTATGAGTTTTTTTTTCTTTTCTTTTTCTTTTTCTTTTTTTGACTAGTGAAATTGTCGGTTGTATGGGATTTCAATAGACATAATGATGAGAGAATATTAAAAAAAAAAAAAAAAAAAAAAAAAAAAAATTGAAGATGAATGGGAGTCTTATTGGTTTGGAATGACATAAGGGTGAGCAAATGATGACAGAATTTTCATGTTTGGGTGAACAATTAATTTGAGGTCTGAAAAACCCCTGTATGTTAGTTCCCATTCTGAAAGTTATTTGAGGGGACTTGAGTGAAAGCACTACCTTGATCTGTGTCATGCTTTTTCCCAAACGGTTTGCAGGAGCTGTATGTATTAAATTATCACACTATAATATTATAGTAGCTTCTAACTTAATAAAATAGACTATGTGACTATGAGAAATAATTACCTTAAAAAATGTAATTGTATGGTGACTGGTAAGGACATGGGCCCGGTTCCCCGATAACGCTCACTGTTAGCGCGCTAAGAAGACTCGAAAGACATATCTTACCAAAGTTGTTTATGTTCCTAAGTGAGTTCCCCGAACTATACCTTAGAAAGCTGCTTAAGATATTCCTTCTTACGTGCGGCGTTACTCGGCGCTGTCCGTGGCGATGCTGCTGAATCTGCTGATATCGATGGCTCGAGAATCAATTATTCTCTCGTGCAGGGGCTGTTTATGTGAGAAAGCGGTGATCTTTATTAAAGAAGCACTTCAGAAATAGTTGAAATTGCATTTATTAGGACTATTGGATATTATAAAAAATAATCCAAACTATAATAGCCTATAATAGCCTAGCCTACATATTTTAAAATTGTAACATATATTGCTGCCACAATAACCTTTTCAAAAATTTGTACGTGCTTTCTTCTCTTTCCCAGTTTTGTTCGCTCAGGTGGAGCTGCGATGAAATATTGTTCTTGGAAATACTTTCCAGCATTTCAGTAATAAAATTTTACATCTTACGTACGTTGCTCGGCAGTGATCAAAAAGGATTTAAACCACACGACCTGTTTGTCAAAAAACAGAAGGTACTAATTTGGCCAGGGATTTTTACGCGGATTGGGTGAGAAAAACACTGATATTATGGATTCAGACGGCACCAAAATCACCGACTTACCCCTGTAAATGTTTAAAATACCATACAAGCCCTTGAGAAACAATATTAGCGTCCGAATAGGACTTAACTGACAGTAGCCTATGCTTTCACTGGCCTTTAAAAGTGCTTTTTAATTAATTTAATAATATTGTATAATAATATAATTAAAAATCTAACAACAATCAGTGTAATGACAATTTTATTCTTTGCATGAAAACACTTGAATTAGCCTAATTGAACACTGTCTGGGTGTATTAAAACTTCAGAATTATATATAGACCTGCAACAGTGATAAGGTGAAGCTAAGAGTGGTCCAGACCAACCTTACGAAAGTGTGACTTACAGAAGATATACTTAGCGTATGAACGTTTCGGGAATCGTGCCATAACGTTAAGAGAGAGGTTAAGGAATAGGTTAAGAACTACTTAGCGATAAGAACGTTTTGGGGAACTGGGCCATGTTCAGTTCATTTAGCTTTATTGTGGCCACAACATATGAAGTTGTGGGAATGTCATAGCATTTTGAGGCCATGACATTAATTCATGCAAACATGATAATATGTCCTGGCCTCAAGATCCTTACATGTGAACAAACCTGTGAGATTAAAGTGATAGTTCACCCAAAAGTTTAAATTCCGTCAGTAATTACTCTCCCTCCTCATGTTGTTCCAACCCCGTAAGGCTTTCGTTCATCTTCGGAACACAAATGAAGATATTTTTGATGAAATCTGAGAGCTGTCTCACTCCTCCATAGGCTTCTATGGGATCGGAACTTGCCGGACCAGAAAAGTTATTAAACACATCGTTAAAATAGTCCAAGTGACTACAGTGGCTCAACCACAAGTTTATCAAGCGATGAGAATAATGTCTGCGTGCCAAAAACAACAGAAATATCGACTGTGTGGGCCTAAATGAATTCACGTAGTGTAACAGCGTAGCACGTCTGGGTTGTACATCACCACGTAGGCTCACTATTGGCCGACGCTGGTCATGTGTGTGATGCGTGTGACGTACAACACAGAAGCGCGGCGCTGTTACACTAAGTGAATTCAGAATTACAGAATTAAAGGGTGAACTAACCCTTTAATAATATTTCGAATTATGATTACATAAAACAGTGCAACTTCAGGTCGTATGTCAATGACATAAAGCTGTTGTTACTTTGGCAAAATGATATTGTGGCCACGACATATCACGCAAGTTAATATGTCATGGCCTCAACATGCTATAACATTCCCACAAGTTAATGTCATAGCCACAGCAAAACTAAGTGAACCTGACATGTCCCTTCCCAGTCAAGATTAGAATCCAGGCACATGAGCAATTTAATGGCAGTGTCCGAAAGCTGAAAAATAAGGCAACAAAGCATGCCAGATCCTGTGATCGTGTCACACCCTGTCTACTGAGATACCTTCATCTGATTGATTTTTGAAGGCAGAATGGATGTTTCCTTCACTGCCTATTATATCCCAATCTCCTGCAATTTTGTGACAAAATACAGCATCTGTGGTCAGTTTGTGTATAAATGTAACGTTTGACTTCATTTCTAGTGAGAAATTAGTATTGTGGAAATTAAATATGAACTTGGTTGTCACCAAAGTTCTGGTTGTTTTGTTGTGGATCATTAGACAGTTGAAGCCTGTCTGCTTCGTGAGGTGCCTTCGGGAAGGTAGTCACTGGCTTATAGAGCGGCAAGGCAACAAGCCAGCAGCTTATGCTTACAAATGCAGCCTAGAGGCCTATTAATGAAATACATGAACCTCTCTCACGATTACTCATGTTTCAGTGATTACCCCAACCGGTTGCCAACTCTTATGCTACATAATAAATTATATTTTGTCAGATATTCTAAAAATGTGCTTCAATTTTGATTTTTCCCGCTTCACATCTCCTACCCTATGTGGGTTCCTTACTGCTTCTCAAAGTGGGTCACTAGATGTGTGACTATCACAACATTGTGCTTATTACACACATAAAAAAAAAAAAAAAATCAAGCCAAAGTACCCAGCTGTCACAAAGGTGAAATCATCTATGTTGATGCTTTCCTGCTGACATGAGAAAATTGGAGCTCGTTTGATGGACCATGGTTTCCCGGGCAGTCTTTTTGCAGTTCAGTGCACACTTATGGCAGATGAGATTATGAGGCACTGTCAGTTGCTAACCAAGCAAACCGCTACATGAACAGGGAGTGTGCATAGTTGGACATATTAGATGAAGAGAGCACATTTTCCATGTGTACTTTCTTTCAAGCTCCATAAAGCTCACCAGACATGATGTCAATAGTTCAAGCCCCCTGGAACATTTTGCACTACAAAACATTTTTCGTTTTTTGGATTCATTTGCAAGAGAAAAGACTGAATTTAATCAAAATGGGAAGAGATGATAAAGCTGTTAGGATGCATTATCTGTTCTGCAGGTCAGTAGTATTTGCCATCTTTTCCCTTCTCACTATCACAGCATGCCAATTTTATTGTCATCATGTGAAACACACATTTTTAGGCTTCCCTGTTTGATATCAAGCTGTAATTTGGCGTCCTAGACGGGATGAGCACCTGCAGAACAATTACCTTCTTCAACACAGCAACCATCTCACAGCAGTTTCCAGTTGAAAAATGAAATTGTTTAAAAAAAATAAAAAAACTGATGGCTAGCCGTTAGCAAGTAGTCAAACAGCAGAGGTTCTCAACTGGTGGGTCTCGATCCAAACCATGCAATATGCAAACTATGAAATGCAAATAACATATAATATTGCACTTATATTATACTTTTTTTTTTGGATAGCAAAATACCCAGGCATAAAATCTTTCCTAAAGCCTTTTGAGAACGACAGGCATGTACAAAGTGAAACATAGAACCTCACCACAGCTCCTTTATGACAAGAAGCAAGAGCTTGCAGGAACTGGAGATGTGACAATTTAATCTAAAAGTGCTTTCGAGTGTCTGAGTGTGTGTCTGAGTCCTCTCCATTGTTTGTGACTGATGCCCAAGCTTGCGGTGGGGTGAGGAACAGGCTTTGTCAGCAGACTGCAGTGGCTAATATGTGGTTGAGGCGGTCACTTGCCGCAGCTGAAAGTCAAGCCCACAGGCTGCAGATCAGATTAGCAGTTCATCCATCCTCTCACGAGCCGCTCGTTCAACTTTGCTGACTGATTCAATCTTGCTGCCCAGCCCATGAATGACTCAAGCTAAACCAAACGGCACAGATGCCGTAAGACCAACCAAGAGAGTGCTGAGAGGTCCATCCATTATCCTGCCACTGTGGATAACAGAAAAAAAATTCTCAATTTGTGTTTCATTTAATCAGCATGCCTATGGAGATCTGCAGAATTGTATGAACAGATGTGATTGAATCAGGGGCACTGTACGATGTTGAGCAGGGAGAGGAGAATGGGTCTGTCTGGGGTCGGAAAGGCGAGGAAAGCAGCCTGTGACAGGGAAAGCGTTTCGGCGAGAGTTCAGGCCCATCAGTCTAATGTGCAGTGACATCACATTACCAGAAGCACTCAGCACCTCTCCTCTCCTGCTGGCTGCTCCATTAATTAGGTTAGGGCCTGATAATGGTACACCTCACAGTGAGGGAATGCAAAACAGGACTACAGTCCACCTGCACACGCAAACAGCTTCGTCTTGTCCGCACACTTGTGCAGGCAAAGACCTTCAATGGGCTACATTGAGTCAGCGCCTTATCGTTTGATTGTGGTTTAAGACTTCCTTTGCAATGGGAAGAGGACAACCAAGAAATCAATAGTCTATTCCCTCAGTTAATGGCTATTTTATCGATGAATTAAAGGCCGGTGTGGGTTTCACTCAGCTCTGCTGTGTCTACCAAGGAGGTCTATAACCGTTGAAGAGAGCATCTCTTAGCATTCCTCGACTAGACCAGAAAGTAGGCAACATGCATAAAGCCATCTTCGCTCATGCAAAACTTTTTTGAAAGTGTGTTTATGAGAAACTTTTGTCATGTGTCTAATTGGCCTTTTATTCTCAACTTTGTTAGAGAACCATGTTTGTTCCTTGTGCTTTAAAGAGTCTCTTCAACTGCCCCCAATATTATGTAACTGCAGCTACAGTGAAGAATGCCTATCACACACTCTCTATTACTGGAAAACGCCTCGGTTACGACTGTAACCTCGGTTCCCTGAAGAGGGAACGAGCGTTGCGTCGAGTTTGACGCTATGGGAACGCTTTGCGTGATGACGTCTTGAAGCACATGTAAAATCAGTCCAATGGTGTGGCGGAACGTCAGAGGCGGGTGACGTCACGTACCAGGAAGCTATAAAAGCCGGTCCGAAACAGAAAACGAAAGCTTCGTAAAGTCTGAAGTCGTGTTGACAGGCATGAAGGAGATATGGCAAGGTGACGCAACGCTCGTTCCCTCTTCAGGGAACCGAGGTTACAGTCGTAACCGAGGCGTTCCCTTTCAAGGGAACTCGCGTTGCGTCGAGTTTGACGCTATGGGAACGTCTATACCAACGCCTCCATAGCTACAAATGTCTGTCCTGTGTGAAATCTGGTGAGCAGCACTAGGAAGACAAAACATGAGACCCTGGAGCAGAGTCTAGATCCAGAGAGTAGAACCTGACGAAAGTGTGCGGTGAGGACCAGCCTGCCGCATCACAGACGTCCTGTAACGAAACTCCTGATATAAGGGCCTTAGAGGCCGCCATACTCCTCGTAGAGTGCGACCGGACAGCCTACAGGAGAAGGCTGTCCAGCCGCCTCATAAGCAAGTGAGATAGTCTCAACCACCCACTGCTCATCCTTTGCTTAGACACTGGACCTCCCTTGTTAGGGGAGCAAATGTCACTTTTACGCCACAGGGCAGCTCTGTGGAAATACGCATCTAACGCCCGAACAGGGCAAAGCAAATGAATCGCCTCCTGGTCCGATTTCGAAAGGGAGGAGGACCTCCAAGTGCCACGAGGGAAACGAAAGGGGTCTTTCCCCACAGACATTCCACCCAAAGGACTGTGGTAAGCACCTACGGCCGCCACATAAACCTTTAAAGTGGACGGGGTCAGACCTGCAGTGAACCGGTCCTGCAGGAACTCCAGAACTGTACCAATTGGGCAGTTGACTGGATCCAACCGACGGTCACTACACAAAGAGGTGAATACTCTCCAGTTCAGGGCATAAAGTTTCCTCGTGGAGGGAGCTCTGGACTGTAGAATGGTCTCAACAACCTCAGTTGAGAGACCTGACTCTATGAGCTGGGCCCCCTCAGAGGCCAAGCCCACAGGTTCCACAGTTCTGGTCGGGGGTGAAAAATCGAGCCCCCTGCTTGGGACAGAAGGTCTCTCCTGACGGGTAACTCCAGAGGATGCCCGTCGAGGAGGGATACCAGATCGGGAAACCATACTCTGCCCGGCCAGCGCGGGGCTATAAGAAGCAGGCAAACCCGGTCCCTGCGAACTCTTTCCAGAACTCCCGGGAGCAGAGCAACTGGGGGAAAGGCGTACAGACATAGCCTCGGCCACGTCTGTACTATAGCATCCAGTCCCAGAGGAGCTGGATGCGTGAGGGAGAACCAAAGTGGACAGTGAGACGTCTCTCGAGACGCAAACAGATCCACTTATAATTTCCATATCAGCTCCACCACCTCGGGGGTGGAGCCACCATTCCCCGGGCCTCGGCCCCTGTCACGACAGAGTGTCTGCTCCTATATTCTGGACCCCGGGGATGTAGGCTGCCTTGAGTGACAGCAACTTCCCCTGGGACCACAAGAGGATATGGCGTGCCAGCGCAAACCCCCTTGATATAGGCGACTACCGACGTGTTGTCCGTATGTACTACACATGGTGTCCCCTGAGACCTGTGATAAAGCTCCTCAGAGCCCGGAAGACAGCTAACATCTCTAGGCTATAGAATGCCAGGAACGATGATGGTCTTCCCACAGACCTTGAGATGAGCGACCCTCAGGATCGCTCCCCAACCCGTGAGGGAAGCATCCGTCGTTAGCAGTTTGCGACGACAAGGAGCTCCCAGCACTGGGCCCTGGGACAGGAACCAAGGTTTCTTCCACATAACCAAGGCACGTAGGCATCACCGCGTGACCTTGATTGTGCGAAATGGGTTGCCCCTCGGGGAAAAACCCTCTGGTCCTGAGCCACCACTGCAGGGGCCTCATGTGCAGCAGTCCAAAAGGTATCCCGTTGGAAGCTGCTGCCATGAGACCCAACAGTCTCTGGAACTGTTTGACAGTGAGTAGCTGGCCTAGCTTTACACTTCTCACAGCTGCCAGGATCGAAGCGTGGCGATGACAGGCGCGCCTGCATAGACACTGAATCCCAAACCACGGCTAAAAAAGTGGTCCTCAAAAATAGAGAAGCACACTCTTCTTGGCGTTCAGCCGTAACCCCAACTCTTTCATATGGGCGAGAACAACGTCTCGATGTTGAACCGCCATCTAATGCGACTGAGCTAAAATCAACCAATCGTCGATGTAGTTCGTGATGCGAATACCCCGGAGGCGCAGAGGCGCCAGAGCTGCATCCACGCATTTGGTGAAAGTGCGGGTTGATAAAGCCAGGCCGAATGGAAGAACTCGATATTGGTATGCTTTGCCCCCGAAAGCAAACCTCAGGAACTTCCAATGACACGGACGGATGGAAATATGCGTCCTTGAGGTCTATCGTGACAAACCAGTCCTCGGACTAATCTGTGGAACGATTGTCTCAATGTTAACATTTTGAACTTGAGCTGCATGACAACTCGAAGACCTAAAATGGGACGCAATCCCCCGTCCTACTTTGGAACTATGAAGTACCGGCTGTAAAACCCGGTTTCCCTGTTGGAGGGAGGTACATATTCTATGGCCCCTTTCTCTAACAGAGTGTTTACTTCCTGTTCCATATCCAGAACCTGCTCGGGGCCCACCATTGTGGGCAGGATCCCCATAAACCGCGGTGGGCGTTACCAGAATTGTATCTAATACCCTTTTTCCACGGTCTGCAGGACCCAACGAGAAACATTTGACAGTAGCTTCCACGCTGTCAAAGATTCTACTAGAGGTACCAGTCTCTCGAGACTGGTTTCTGGATTTTGTTGCTGTTGAGTAGTTGGTTCGTCGCCCTGTAACGGCGCACCGGCAGGGAACGACCAAACAGACTGCTCTAGCACCCTCCTCAGAGGGGGCGGGCATCCCGAGGCCACTACGTTTCCGGGTGGACCTTGAGATATGTGCTCGCCGGAGACCGCTGCGCCCTGTAACACCGGAGGCGGCAGGGTTGGCAGAACGGTCCCCTGAGGGCACCGAAGAGAGACGGCACCGTATTTTTCTCCTGCTGTTGAGCAGTCGGTTCGTCGCCCTGTAACGGCGCACCGGCAGGGAACGACCAAACAGACTGCTCTAGCACCCTCCTCAGAGGGGGCGGGCATCCCGAGGCCACTACGTTTCCGGGTGGACCTTGAGATATGTGCTCGCCGGAGATCGCTGCGCCCTGAAACACCAGAGGTGGCAGGGTTGGCAGAACGGTCCCCTGAGGGTACCGAAGAGAGACGGGCACCGTGAAAAGAGGTGTTGACCGCTGCACTTCGGGGGGGGGGGACTACCCTCATTGTCCTGAGCCCTCGAGCATCAGGACAAAAAAATTACTAAGAGAACCAGCCTCTCAAGACTGGTGTAGATGTTACTCGAGCGACCAATTCAGTGCCCTGTATGGCGAACCGGCAGGGAACGACTGAACTGACTGCTCTAGGACCCTCCTCGGAGGGGGCAAGCATCCCAGGACCACTACGTTTCCGGGTGGACCCTGAGATATGTGCTCGCCGGAGACCACTGTGCCCCGAAACACACAAAGTGGCAGGGTTAGCATAAATGGCAAAGACATCGTGTATAAACACACGTGGAATAAGCCTTGCCCACCAGAGATATATTTTTTATTTTTTATGTCACTCTGAGGGGCTTATTTAGGCAATGCCGAAACACTTAGGGACGATGCTGTTGCTAGAGAGAGATAGCTCGCGAGCGTCTCTCCCACCTTTGGCATCTCCTCATAACCATGTCTCTTTAACCAGAAAATAGAGGAATAATCAGATATATGTGGAATTAAACACTCTATATGACACTGGTTTCTCCCACGATCTCGACACCTCAGTATGGAGATCGGGGAAAAACGGCAGATTTCGGCGTTGTGATTGTGCACGTGAGGGCAGGAAGCGTTCGTCAAGTTTATTATTTATTTATTTATTTGAACGAACGTCCTGTTTATAAGATTGCCACACAATACATAGTCTATCGACTGCTCTTGTCACTACATCCAGCAATTCTTCAACAGTAACAACATCCAGTTCCTCAGAACTGGACAATTGCAGTGTTTGTGTAACCATCAGGGGGGAAGAAACCGCCGCGCGTGCTTCCGCACCCTGATGAAAAACACCGGGTCTATCAGGCAAGGGCTGAGATAAGGCAGAGCCCGTCTCAGACCCCGCTGATAGATCCATTTGCGAACCCCAGGACTGAGATCGCCGCTGTGCCTCGGCAGCAGCGGGACCCGAGCCCTGGGGAGCGCGAGCTTCCCGGAAGAAACTCAGCCGGGATCGGAGCGAGCGCATGGACAGCGCCTCACAATGCACACAAGCCAGCACCCTCGAGTGCTGACTGGGCATGCTCCTCTCCCAAACAAACAATACACAGAACATGAGTGTCCCTACCCGTAATAAAAACGCGGGCAGGGATGCACACACATTCTGAACTGATCGCTGGATTGAATAATGTGACAGACAACAATAAATAGACAGAGACAGATTTCACATAAAGCGCTACTGAAGACACAGAAGCTTTCGTTTTCTGTTTCGGACCGGCTTTTATAGCTTCCTGGTACGTGACGTCACCCGCCTCTGACGTTCCGCCACACCATTGGACTGATTTTACATGTGCTTCAAGACGTCATCACGCAAAGCGTTCCCATAGCGTCAAACTCGACGCAACGCGAGTTCCCTTGAAAGGGAACTACAAACTGATGTCGCCAATTCATAGGTGGGGATTATGACTTTATGTATTAATGCTTTGGTTTAACATCTGAAAGACTGCATCACTATACTGTTAAGAACCACAATAGTGAGAACCCACTACTGGCCTCACTAGTTCTTCCAGCATCAAACTTAAGTCCTTGATATCCTTCATTTTCATTCTTCGCTTGGGGCTAAAAGTAAGTTCTAAATATCTGAGCAGTGGTTATTGTTACCGAAAATCTCGAAATCCTGTTTAGATGAATATGTAAATATGTGCTGCATGCTTTTCTCTCAATAACAAAATAAATACACAACAACAGAAGAAAACAGCAGTTAAAGGGTTCACCCCAAAATTTAAATTCTGTCAGTAATTACTCACCATCATGTTGTTCCAAACCCGTAAGACCTTCGTTCATCTTCGGAACACAAATGGATATATTTTTGATGAAATCCGAGAACTTTCTGATCCCTCCATAGACAGCAACGCAACCACCACTTTCAAGAAAGGTAGTAGCGACATCATTAAATAGTCCATGTTACCTCAGTGGTTCAACCTTAATGTTATGAAGAGACAAGAATACTTTTTGTGCATTTCTTCTCTTCTGTGTCAGTTACGTAGTGTAAACGTAGTGTAAACAGTGCAGCACTTCCGGGTTCTACGTCAGAATTCCCGCTTTGTATTGGCCAGCTCCTGCATCAGTATCACACGCATGTATTGTGGTGCTCGCGTGAACAGCGTCGGCATTCTGACGTAGAACCCAGAAGTGCTGAACTGTGGTTACAACGCAGGAGACTGACACAGAAGAGAAGAAATTCTTTAATAAAGTCGTTTTTTTTTTTGTTTTTTGAGCACAAAAATTATTCTCGTCGCTTCATATCATTAAGGTTGAACCATTGGAGTCACATGGACTATTTTAACAATGTCTTTACTACCTTTGTGTTGCTATCTATGTGGGATCATAAAGCTCTCGGATTTCATCAAAAATATCGAGAGGCGGTATTAACATTAAGTGACATGGCATCTGACGCACAGAAGCCAATGGCATGTCACTATGCTTATTGGCACATCCGGTCTTCACTGGCATGTGCCAGTGGATGGTGGCATGTGTCACTGACATTATCGCGACACACTGACACTCACACGACACCTGACTGACACTGAGTCGATGTCGCCGTGTGTTGTGACACCTCCAGTAGTGACTGACAGATTAATCGAGCACCTGTACTGACGTAATTGTGACACAAAATATTAAATAGCCTAATTTTGTGATATTTTAAATATCAATTATGCATTAAAGTCAGTAATATTTTTTCAAACGTGTTATTTGTGTCACGTCTGTATTTGATTGGCATGTGACACTGAATGTTTTGTAATACCAGTGCTACTTTATGTTGTTTATCTCGCAAAGGCACAAACTGCCCATTCTAGGAAAGACACAAAATAAATCACTCATGGGTCACTACGAATAATGTATTAACAGTCGAAAATACATTATATTATACAATAGTATTTTGTAAAAAGTGTATTATTTGTTTATTAATGTGCATTTGTTATTGAAGACAAAGTGCAATTTGTAGTATTTGGAATAAGCCAAAGGTATTACTGAGCATATACTTTTTACTCAAATATAATAGCCTACACCTTTGGTATATTGCTTGTATGTTTCAAAGACACTCGATGAATGAATAAATTGAATTTGAATTTGTAATGTACTTGTAACACAAATAAAGTACACTTTAATATCACTAATCCACTAGTCCCTACAAAGGCATATACTTAAAGTATACTAAGTATAATTGAAGTTGTTCCAATTTAGCACACAAAAGTACACTGAACACACTTAAAGTTATGCTTTACTACAATTTAATTACAACTAAAATATACTTAGAATAAAATTAGTTGTTTCAAAATAGCACAAGTTAAATAATCAATAAGACACTTACTAAAGTGGCTACTAACATACTAAATTAGTCTGGCTGCAAGAATACTTAGCATTTCATTTTTTCACTTGGGTGTGACGCACAAAATTGGAAACACTTCAGGATTTTCAAAGTCATCATTTGATTGATTGAATTCTACAGGAATTCCAGGAGACGTGTGTGTGTTGCATTCTGCCAGGAAACAAATCTTCAGTGACGTCAAATCCCTTATGGAAGAAGAAAGCTGTTTACAACTGTGGCAATGAACGTTTATCAGGATCAACTAAATGCTGGATTTTCAAAAGTAGGTTATGTATGTGAAGTTTGTGGCATAAACTCTTTAAAATGCGTCTAAGAGTTTTACACACTGGTCTATTATTGTAGGGACATCGACGTTACATTTTCACTCCCATAAACATGATGCTGAACAAAACGAACTGTGATTGGTTGTCATTCAAACGGCCTCTGGGTGAACAGAAGAAATGAACAAAGAGAAGATGTTAACCTGGGGGGTATTCCAGAAAAGTTATCTTAAACATACCCTGAACTCTTGGTTGATTAACCCAAACCTTGCTTACTCAAGCTGGTTCCAAAAAACGTGTCCGGGAGTAAGTTCAGTCAACTCAGAGTATAAATGGGTAAATGGTAGTATAGTGTATGAGTGGTAAAAACCTCACTTCTTTCTGGGACTTTTCCAAACTCTCTGAAAACTGCAGTTGTTAAGCCCCTTGCAATCTGTGCAATCTGGATAACACCATATTGAGCAACTACAGACCAATCTCAAATGTTCCTTTCATAGGCAAGATCATTAAAAAAGTTGTTTTAATCAGCTGCACAAATTCTTAAGCATGAATTGATACTCTGACAATTTTCAATCTGGTTTCTGACCGCATCACAGCACAGAGACAGCGCTCGTGAAGATAATAAATTATATTAGTTTAAATACTGATGCAGGCAAAACATCAGTGCTGGTACTACTCGACCTCAGCATTTGACACTGTCAATCACAACATACTTCTTGACAGGCTGGAAAATTGGGTCGGGCTTTCTGGGATGGTCCTAGAATTGTTCAGGTCATACTTAGAAGGGAGAGGTTATAATGTTAGTATAGGAGACTATAAGGCATAAGACCATAAGTAGACATCTATGACATGTGGAGTCCCTCAAGACTCAATTCTTACACCGCTTTTGTTCAACCTGTACATGCTCCCACTGAGCCAAATAATGAGAAAGAACCAAATTGCTTACCACAGATGACACACAGATCTACTTAGCCCTATCGCCTAACGGCTAGCTCTATTGACTCCCTGTGCCAATGCATTGATGAAGTCAACAGCTGGATGTGCAAAACTTTCTTCAGTTAAACAAAGACAAAACTGAAGTCAAACAAACATGAAGTTCTCAAGGTGAATGCATACCTTAACTCTAGGGGTCAAACAATTAAAAATCAAGTCAGGAATCTTGGTGTGATTTTGGAGTCAGACTTTAGTTTCAGTAGTCATGTCAAAGCAATAACTAAATCAGCATACTATCGTCTTAAAAAATATTGCAATAATTAGATGCTTCGTTTCCAGACAAGACTTGTTCATGCTTTCATCACCAGCAGGATTGATTATTGTAATGCCCCCAGTTACATTTAGTATTGATTTTACATTAAAATATTATTCCTTGTTTATAACTCAATGGCCTAGGACCTAAATACATTACAGATATTCTCACTGAATATAAACCCAACAGATCACTCAGATCATCAGGATCACATCAGCTAGAAATACTAAGGGTTCACTCTAAGCATGGTGAGTCTGCTTTAGCTATTATGCTGGAACCAGCTTCCAGAGGAGATCAGATGTGCTCCTACAGTAGTCACATTCAAATCCAGACTCAAAGCACATCTGTTTATCTGTGCATTTACTGAATGAGCACTGTGCCGCTGTTCGTCCGCCTGTTTGCTCTGTATTTTTTTTTATTCTCACCTTTTGATTATTTTAATTTCTTCTATGTAAAGCACTTTGAATTACCATTGTGTATGGAATGTGCTTTATAAATAAACTTCCCTTGCCTTCATAAGAATTCTGTAGGATACTATACATTTTTGCTGTATCTATGATTTAATACTTCTGTTGTTGCTATTAATATCGTTCTTTGCTGTGATGTCAAAAGCTCTCATATTCTTAGATACACTGTTATTTTGCCAAAGTTAGTGAAAAAAGTGGAAAATGAAGATTTAGCAGGTGAAGCAATACATTAAATCTTTCATTGTCAGTCATTTAGATAATGTCCTGCTCATTTTGGATTGATGGCCCCTAATTTTGCCATGTCGACTCCATCATCTGTATCTCTCAGCTTGTGACAGTTTCTTTCCTCCTATTCTTTGATGTTTTCTTACTGGTTCATTTGCTGCATAACAGCAAAGTATTCGCACTTGGGCATTAGTCCATTGCAAAAAAAGTGCAATAATATATTAGGGTAATATGTGAGATACATCAATGTCTACTCTATTATGGGCAGAATCTTTCTCAAGCAGTGTCACATATAGAACTAGCCTGGCAAGCCAGACCTACATCAAGATGTTAGGTCTGGCAACTCACCATTGGCACGGCTCAATCCGAGGGGCGGGATAAACGGCTGTCTTTCAGATTCCCTCGGCACGCAATAGGATAGCACTACAACCAATCAGAGCAACGAAGAAGGCTAGTTGGTATCTTAAACTTTTGCCATATCCAGTTGGCAAAACTCCGAACACATCTTCCTTTTTTAAAAATGACTTAAGTGCCATTCTTTGCTCTTTTCTCAAAGAAAAGCTTAACTCCACGTCCTCCAGAGTCGCGGCCAAAGCCGATTCGAAAGACCGCTGTTCGCCAGCAGCAGCCGTCATTCTTTGTTTTCCAAGTAGCAGGGAACCGTCGCAATGTCGTCATTATGTTAAGCCCGCCCTGCCTACTCTATACACGATGTGATTGGCCTGACTAGAGTTTGGTTTTTCCAGCAACAAAGTCAACGGAGTTGCTAGACCACACTGGCTGCAAAATAAATTTTGCTGCCACTAGGGTGCGTCTAGATTTCTAGGCTAATATATAGAACCTCATAAGTGACTGATTTAGAATGCTCTGAAAGCAACTTAGTGCAGTACACAAATAGTGTTCTGCTAAATCAGACATAAAAAACATTTTTTAAATTAATTTCATATACAATACAGGCTTACATATTTTCTCACAGTGTCTGAAACGTTTTGATAAAGAACCTGGTCTCCATAAACCCCTCCTTCCCAGAACCTTACTCTTCTCTGATTGGTCAGATTGCCCAGTCTGTTCTGATTGGCCTACCGCTTACAACGCTCTTCCTCAGAGCATTTTGGATTGAATTTTCAACTCGCATGTCCAAATGCATGTGCTTATTTGCACATAGTAAAAGCTGATAATACTAAACACCACCAAAAGGATTGGGGTGAGTGACCCAAAATACTTTGCCATTTTTTTTACTATATCTTGAACAGTAAAGTGATCTATTCCATTTAAAGGCACACTGTGTAGAAATTGTGTTTTTGTCAAACAGCGACTCCTAGAGTCGCTGTGGAATACTTGCACTGTCGTAAAATTTCAAAATCAAAGACCGCAATAAGAGAGAGCAGTAACAGCTCTGGTAAGATCATTTCATTTCTTTACTTTTAATGATGATGATTGTGTGTTAAGCGTCTGCGACTTACTTTCACTTTGATTTGCGATAGTTTGCACGTTGGCTTGATGAATAGATGCTCAGCTTCTCATCTGCGGCGATGTGTGTTCCAGTAGCGTTGTCATATCTGGCTATAACATATAGCCTATAACACGTTTTTTTTTTTTTTTTTTTTAGCATTTTTGGGAGGAGTACAATTTACATATGTGGTTTCAACAACCAGATGCATTTACACTTGTCCACCTCCTCCTGAAGTGGTTTGAGCGATCGGATTCAAATCCATCTTGAATGCGTTTTGGAGGGCATTTAGACCTGGTCTTTTCACGATCGGATAGCTATCCGATCTGAGAAAACGCATGAAGTGGCCAGGTGTAAACAGCCCCATGACAAAAACATACGCACGAGAGCCGAAAACAAACGCTGGTTGGCCTCTCACGTCCAAATTTGAGGAAGTGGTGGGGGAAGTGACGTATGCCGTAAAGCAGTCGAATTTTGTAATTCTTTTTGTGCTCCGGTTACTACCCGAACCCCGAAGTTACATACTGCCAGTAAAAGCGATACAGACCCCGTCAGGCTATGGCAGACGTGTCATTCAACCTATTGTAAGTCGATGTACCATCACAAGGGTCTTGGAAATATATTATGAAGGTTGAAAAGCTACATAGTGTTCCTTTAAACAGCCGAGTCCTATACATTTTACTCCATTTGAAATGACCCTGTTGTGCATATTTTTGCATTCTATCTTTGATTCTTTTAGATCATGTCTGATTTTGTCAGGACCACTACTGCTCTAAAGGATACAACTCTAGTCAGATTCAGTAACCAGTCCCATTGATTCAGTAGAGAGTTTCTCTGAATATGTGTTTTATGTGTTTATTTATGTGTTTTAGGGGCCAGTGTGGAGACTATTTTTCTCTCCATGTTTATGTCCTACCTTTTCTGTGGTGTAAGTGAATGAAACCTAGTTTTGTCAAAAAAGTTAAACTCACCATTTACTCACTTCCATGCCATTTCACACCTATTGATCTTATATGTGTCTTAAACATAGTCCATAAAACTTTTTCTTTTAATATGCATTGCAGCCTCACCTCTTTTCTCACAGTGTCTTAAATGTTTTGATAAGAATTCGTTCTCTCTAAACCCCTCCTTCCCAGGACCTTATTCTGCTCTGATTGGTCAGATGACCCAGTCTGTTGTGATTGGTCTACTCTGCTCTGATTGGTCAGATGGCCCAGTCTGTTGTGATTGGTCTACTCTGCTCTGATTGGTCAGATGACCCAGTCTGTTGTGATTGGTCTACTCTGCTCTGATTGGTCAGATGGCCCAGTCTGTTGTGATTGGTCTACTCTGCTCTGATTGGTCAGATGGCCCAGTCTGTTGCTACGCAAAAAAAACATGTACCAAACTCTTCCAGGCCTCAGCTACAACTACAGTGTTTGAGGGCGGGTCAAAGGACTTTATAATTCAAGCTGGAAATAAGAGTGTAATTACTGACGACTCATTTGTGTTTAAATATGTTTGTAGTTGGTTGTTGAGAGAAATACAGTGATACATTGATTGCACCTATTTTTATAAAGTATTATTTTGCATTTATTAATTATTTGCTTGTTGGATTCTCTTGTGTGAGCTTATTGTAAAATGGAGTATCCATCAATTTACAATGGTTTGTCAATGGCCACAAACTGTTGAATCATGTAATTTTGCAATTTCTCAGATTCTCTGAGTTTGAGCTGCTGATTTGTAAGACATGATATTGTAATAAAAGCACATCAGTGCCTGCAATGTGCCAACTAATGAAGTTTAAAAACATTCATTTTCAACACATTAATATTTCACGCCATTCTACAGTAGCCAGTACAATCTTTTTTGCATCTTTTTGAGACATTGTTTCATGCACTTTTTATTATTTTCCATTGTTGTTATTGCTTTTTGATTTGTTTTTCAATAATCACTTCAATCACTCTTCAGTGATTTGTAACACTATGACATTAAGAAGCTTTCCATGATGAGATTTTCTGTGAGAAAATGTAGCCCAAACTTCTTTGCCTCAGAGAGGTGAAAATATGTATCAGAATATTCTCATCTGAAAATAGAATCACACTCCTTCGGTGGTCTGTATTTTTTGACGCTTCCAAAGAAAAAAAAAGAAAAAAACAAGGTCATTTGTTCATCATGTGCAAAGTGAACACTACTGTATGACTGTGTATCGAGACAAGGATAATGCTTCATCTGCTTATTCATCCGTAAGACTTTAACTTTAACTTGAACTGCAATAGAGTTCATTTCTAATATGAAGTTAAACAAATGATTTTATTGGCTTTTTTATTGAAGAAAAGGAACATTTTCATTGCTCTGAGATTGCTTTCTCTCTTGCCACTCTGTCTGGGTTTATTTTGCGATAAGGACAAGTTACTGTATGGTTTGGCTGAGCTTCTGTTTATGTCTGCTGATCCAAAAGCCTAAATTAAATCTGTTCATCATATAAAACTGTAAGGGTGGAATTCCTGCAGGGGTTCAAGCTGCAAGACTGCCGAATGACTAAAGAAATGTTATTAGCAAGATGGTAGAAAACAGCACATTTCTTGTCTGTTCCACCCACTGCCACTTATACCAACGACGGAAATAAGCGGTTACAATAGCTTAATATGTGGGAGAGCGTTGCTATAGAGAGTGACGATATTGTATTGCAATTTGTAGCACTCCAAAGTCAATACCAAATCAAAACTAGTTAGCACATTAGTTGTATTTGAAAAGTATATGGTCAAAATATGGTTATGGTTACACTTAAAATAGTTACAAAATAGATGTATGAGATGATAATAACTTATATTATTAATTGTACCCAGCATATATGAAAAATGTTACCTGAGAGAGAGAGAGAGAGAGAGAGAGAGAGAGAGAGAGAGAGAGAGAGAGAGAGAGAGAGAGAGAGAGAGAGAGAGAGAGAGAGAGAGAGAGAGAGAGAGAGAGAAAAGAGGAGGTAAAGTGAGAGAGCCGTAAATCTGATTTCAGATTTCATCAAAAAGATCTTCATTTGTGTTTCAAAGATGAACGAAAAAGTCTTGTGGGTTTGGAACAACATGAGGGTGAGAATTAATGGCATAATTTTCATTCATCACTAACCCTTTAAGTCAGCGACGAGGGATTCACTTGTGAAAATGCAGGGAAATAGGCTGACAGAGAAGGTTTTAAAATTGGAGACACGCATCTGAACTTTAATCAAGGATAGTAATAAATTGAGCATTTATATGTAAAAAGTATACTTTGAGCTTTATTATCTTTTCAGACACTGTAGTATACTGTATATTTACCTGAAAATAAGACTGTAAAGCCATCTGTGGGCAAAACATTTTTTTTGCTGGTTGTCTACATTGTTTTTGTGAATCAAATAGTCAGCATAATATTGCTAATCTTTGACCCAAGATGCGAAAGATATGAAACTTGCTTTGTTTTTCGTTCTGCTTCTTTATTAGCTGAGAAAAGCAGTCAGAGCTGGCTGTTTCTATGAGCACCAGATGATTTAGTCTCATCCCACATACAAACCAAAGAACACGCCGCAATCTCTGCATTACCGCTTAATTCCTCTGTAAATACACTGCTGAAAAATAGCACCTGCTGTCCTTTGCCTCTCATAACCAGTACTTCGCATTTTCCAGTAATAATAACAACGTGTGGTCTGTCAGCTTCAAGCATTCATTAGTTGTATTTTACCCGAAGCTTACAGTCAGATCTCACGGTGTGGAAGAGAAGACATCACACCACTTTTGCTTAGAGAATGGTCTCTTTCTGTAATGCTTTTTTCTTTGCCTGTGTTGTGATTCATCTGAAAGTAATTTAAATATACAGCTTCGTCAGAGTTACTTGTTTACCTTTTAGATGTTTTGCTTTTAAGGTGAAGTGTGTAATTACTGCACTACAAGCGTCCCCAAAGAGAATCGAAACAATTATGACCATTCGCAAACAGGCTTTTCTTTCTACCACTCATTTGTCATTAGTTGGACTTTAAGTTGTCTCCAGTTTAATTGAATTCTTAATCGTTTTTATGAGATCAAAAATGACAACTGTTTAGATTATGGCATCTGATTTGCTGCTTGTTTGGGGTCTTGTAAAGGCTGATGTGTCATTGGGAATGAGGCCAGGTAACATGGCGAGACACACGTATCCCAGAGGCATTGCCTGTGATCTGCCCCATCACAGAGAAGCAGCGGATAAAGGACAACATGACCGAGAGTGAATTTCAGGAACAAACACAACACTTGTGAAAGAGATGCGCTTTTATGTAGAACGTTTCTTTTTTATATAGGCATACAGTGGTTCCATAAAACATATGGACAGGTCACACTTCACACACTGTTAGAATGTCATTGTGTTAAATAAAAGATAATCGAACCAAGCGTCATCTGCAAACATATCCTGCTAGAGATTGTGCAATGACGGTCAAACAACTGATGTCAAGGTGATTGGTGATGATTTACAATAAGGTCCGAATTGCTGATTCATGTTAACTAGAGCAGTTAATTAACATTAACATAATATGGAGCCAGATTGTAAAATGTAACCAAGTGATTTTTTATCAAATTAATGAAGTCAGTCCTCAAGAACCCTGCAAACATAAACTATTCTGAAATGTTCTGCTTAAAAAGTGTGCTTGAGCTTCTTTAAATACATGACACTTTGACACTGTTTGTTATCTGATGTTATGACATTTTAAGTGTGAGTGTATGTTGTAAGTGTATTTAGAATTATGAATGGGAGTTTTTATGTTCACAATAGGTCTGCCCGATGAGATACATTTAGTTTTAACTTTGTTAGTTTTAATCTTGTACATTTAATTTGTATATAATATACTCCTTTTCACACCTTTGTTTGGAAAATTGTATTCTAAAACTTAACCCAAAACCATGCTAATGTCTATGAGCTGCAGAAAGATGCACCAATTCTGCACTGCAAAAAAAAAAAAAAAAAAATCATCCTCATTTTTAATTTGTTCAAATAAAAATCTAAACACTCTTAAATCAAGATACATTCATGAGAAGCAGGAAAAAACTAGGAAAAATCTCCCTATGGAGCCAGAAAAATAATCTTGTTTTCACTTTGAATTGTTTTTTTTCTTTTTCTTGTTTTAAGCAACACTTAATTTTGATAACCATTTCCTTAACGTAACGAAGGAACTGCTTCTCTGTTTTGTCTGTTATTGGTTTGGTTTGCTATGATTTTAAATTTGTATAAATTAACTATTTGTATTTTTTTTTTTTTCTATTAGCTAAATCTTAAATCGCCTGCCTAGTTGTTATTCCTTTTTTGTCTTCTAAATACTTTATTTATTTTGGCATACTTTATTTATTTATTTATATATATTTTTCATCTTTTCACAGTTTTGGCATACTGTGTGGCTTGGTCTTCTGTGTTGCTTAGATACTTTTTGTGGGCAAACATTGCAGTGCTTTTGTTTGGATGATTTTGTTGAGGTCAACCAACAAAACATTCTAATGATTCTAAATGTGTGTTCCAGGCTCAGTTCCACAAAGGAGCGGTTGCTGGGGTTTTAGCAGAGGTTTTGTGTTTTTTCTTCTCTGCATGGTTGTTTGGTTTTAGTGTTACAATAACCTTCATGTCCTTTATCTCTTGCAGTGTGTGCATGTCACTGGTGTGCTACTAGTGTGATCAGCCCCTCTCTCTCTCTCTCTCTCTCTCTCTCTCTCTCTCTCTCTCTCTCTCTCTCTCTCTCTCTCTCCCATGGAGTGGGTTTGCATGAGTGTATGTGTGTGAGAGCGTTTCCAATTGTTATTGTTGTTTTTCTACTCTTTCTTTATCTTTGAAACATGCTAGTGTGTTTCATTTTTTCTTATTTTTTTTTTTTTTTCTTATTTTTCTTTATTTTTGTTTGGTAAGGTTAAGATAGTTTGAGGAGTTTTTCCCCGTGCCACAGGGGGAACGGTCTCGGTTTCCCTCCGGAATGGGTTTAGGTGTGTACAGTGTACGAGAGCCGACTGCTTCGATTAAGGACGTGTTGATTGTAGTCGGTGATCAGGTTGATTGTAGTCGGTGATCAGGTTGGTCACGAAAATATAAATTCAGGCTTGCGCATGAATAAAGCTGTTGGGTTTTATTTTATTTTATTTTATTTATTTTTTTTGAAGACTGAACAACTTGTCAATCAAATAATTTAAAATGGGCTTTGGGTGAAAGGCATGTTTGTGCCGGCAACTCCGTTGTCGGCACCAGCTACAAAAGTTATAATTTCAAACGTCTCTCCGTTTATTAAAAATGAAGCAATCGTCAAAGATTTGTCTCGTTTTGGGAAATTAGTCAGTCCAGTTAAGATAGCCTACCTTCAGGATGTAAACATCCAGCTTTAAAACACGTACTGTCATTCAGACGACAAGTTCACATGTTTTTTAAAGATGAGTTTTAAGGATAAAACTCTAGATGTGTCGTGTAGAGTAAATGATGGAGATAGTTTCTATGTGTTATATAAGCACTGAAAGCTTGCGGTGCTTTGAGTGTGGTGATATTGGCCACAAAAGATTCTCGTGTCCGCATAAAAATAGACCAGATGAGACTTGGGTAAGAGAAGAACAAGATGTGGAAAATGAAGCTACAATTGAGAGTGAGGTCGATCAGAATCAAGCTACAATGGAGGGTCAGTTTGACCAAAATCGGGAACCAGAGAAAGTTTCAGAGGGCCAAGGTGTGGGTACAGGTGAAGATACAGGTGAAGAAAATGAGGTGAGTGCAAATTCTAGTAAATTTGCTGAGTTTTTGCAAGAAGAGCAGCCTTGTTGTAGTAGTGAAATAGCCTTAAAGGGATAGTTCACTTTGAAATAAAATGTTGGTATGTTTTAGCTCACCTCAAGGGCATCCAAGATGTAGGTGTCTTTGTTTCCGCAGTAGTTTCAATTTTGATATTTTTAGGTCAAACCGTTCTTGTCTGTCAGTCATATAATGCAGGTCGATAGTCACTGTCTCAAAACACAAGCACAGAGTCCAAATTAAAACAATTCCCCATCGTCCAAATTAAACAATTCCCCATCATAAGTACACATTGATGGCCTAAGACACGAAACAAGCGGTTTATGTGAGAAAACGAACAGTATTTATATCGTTTTTACCTCTAATAACAAAGCCATCTTGGATGCCCTTGAGGTAAGCTAAAACATACCAAAATTTTATTTCAAAGTGAACTATCCCTTTAAAGGGGACATATCATGCTAAATCCACTTTTTTAGTGTTTAGAAGTACAGAAAAGTTTAAATTATTCTCTTCAGGTGCTTCGTTGATATCTTTATATTCTGTTTTGGTCATATTTTTCAACCTGTTCAGATTTTTCTGTTATCTATGACGTTTTGTGAACTATTACGTCACAGTATTTTCAGCGGAACTGCCAAATAAGGACATTGACTTCCAGCCCAACACTTCGAGCAATCCGCCATTTTTATTTCTCGCTGCAATTTTGTAGTCCAAGCTAAAAGATGCAGAAGTTACGAGAGGGTAAGTTAAAATGTTCGGTTGTTGGATGTAGTAACCCATACGCTTTATTACACCGTCTAAATGTAGATGAACTGCCGCGCTTATGACAGGACCATAGCCATAGACTGTGGACAGGGCGCATGTTTAACTGAAAGAACGAGCAGAGAGAGAGAGACCCGGTCGCGCGCACGCACTCTCTCTCTCTTCGGAGCCAGGCGAAAGTGTAAACAAGACACCGTCTCCAAACTAGACGCTGTCTTGCTCTCTCTCCCTCGCACATATTAATCAAAATAAATCGACACGGTGGTAAAAGGTCGGAAGACCAAAGTTTCATGTGTAAATACAGTAACACACCATTGCGATACATCCAAATGAAGACGTTGTTCTGCAGGTTCGTCGTCTTCATTATCATCTCGCTCCGGCTCCGACTCTGGCTCGAACATGTAAGGCTGGCTGGACAAGTCTTCCGTTGTTGACATTTTGTTAATAACGTGTGAATAAAAAGTTTCTGTGCCGCTAGATAATCGTCTGTCTGCTATCAAACTACAAAAATGGCCGAACGGGGTGGAGTTGAACCGAGTGTCACCTCTGCATCCTGGAGAGGGGGCGGGGTATGAAGTGTCTCAATTGTATTTAAAGAGACCGCACCAAAACGAGTTGCTCTCAGACGCACATCAGAAAAGGGGTAGAAAAGGGGCCTGTGGAGCTATAATAATGAGGAATTCAGACCCAAGCATTGCAGTTCCGCTTTATATAGACTACAAATGTATGATTTATATGTAAAAAGGAACGATTTAAAAGCATGATATGTCTCCTTTAAAGGTGGTGACTACTGAAGATGTGGTTTCTGGAGAGTTATCAACGAGTCAGGATGATGATGGATTAAAGGATGACGATTGTGGCTCTGATATATCTGATTGCCCGAAAGTAGGTGTTGAATTGTACACCGTGGAACAGATTAATGAGTTTCTGTTATCACAACAGAAACACTGTCGGTTGAAAAAACATATAGCTATGATAAGGCAAAGGAAAAGAGGAGGAAAGGAAATTAGGGGAAATCTTAAATAATTGCAATGGCTTTTTGTCTGTCTCCTTGGTTTTCCCCACTTTTCTGTTTTGCCCCACTTTTCTGTCTCATGGAGTAGCGTCTTCAAAGTAAATGGCTTTAGAGATATAGAAGAAAACAAGATTTGCTTTCAGAATGTTTAAAACTTAAAAATATTGGAGTGACTTTCCTTCTAGAGACCCATAGTTATAAAGGGTGTGAACCGACACTGGTCTCACGGTTCGGTTCGATTACGATTATCATATCATGTCATAGATTCAGTTCAATTCGATATCACGATGCATCGTGATGCACCGCATCCTCAATTTAAAAGTTTACTTCAAAATGATGTGTGCGCACGTGTCTGTGCGTGTGTGTGTGTGTGTGTGTGTGCTCGCCTGTTCGGGAAGTCGCAGTGACGTGACATTCCAGACAGTTTCAGTTTCAAGGGAGTAAAGCTTGTTTATGCCATTAAGAAAAGGAAAATCTGTCAAATAAATTTAGTTTTAAAGAAATGTTCATTTAAAAGCAGCGCTCATTAATCAGTGTATTATGTTACCATTAAAGATGCGCGCATCAACCATCGCCAAATCCACTGTTGAAGGTGACGATCATCCATTTCTAATCACGCGTAACACAAAATAATTGTAATTTGACCATCGGGTGCAGATCCTTAAATCAGAGAAAATTATTGGGGCGGGTGGATGATTTATTTTTGGCTGCGGATTTGGCGTTGGAGCTCATCCGCGCATCTCTAAAGCAGTCAGACTCTGCAGGCGTTAACAGCTCAGGGTGAAAACGGCTAACGTGGTTTATCAAGTTAGTGCTATTACCTCCTGCATATTCTATTTGTGCTGACATAAGCACACACAGCGACACCTGTCTTCTGCAGGTCGTGCTTACCAGGTTGTTCATAAAAGCCGAAATGTGCCCAGACGTAGGCTTTTAAAGTAGTTGGAGCGTTTTTTATTTTCTCGCACGTACGCGACAAATGACGTCAGAAAAGCATCAGTACATTATAATCGGTTATGGTCTATTACTGAACCGATACCGAATCGTCCTCGTCTGCATCGCGATGCATCGTACAAATTATAAATTTTTACACGCCTAATAGTTATAAAAATAATGAAGTAGAATGGGGCCTATGGTGGGAAGGAAAGTATTAGTCATGGCTCTAATGGTTGTTTGGGTGTAGCTATATGTTTTAGTCCAAGCTGTAAGGTTGATATTTTATCTGAACATGAGGTAAAGCCAGGTCTTTACTGGTTGTAAAAGCTAAATTAAATACTTACAATGTAATTTTTGTGACTATTTATGCAAATAATAAAGGATCTGAGAGAAGTGTTCTTTTTAAGAAAATTGGGGAGGTTTTAAATACTTAACATCAAAAGATATTTTGATTATGGCAGGGGATTTTAATTGTACTTAAGATTTTAATATGGATAGAAATAATGAAGAAACGTACCATCAGTCTTCATCTGTTTTGGCAAATATTATTAAGAAGTTTGCGTTAAATGATATATGGAGAACTGAGAACCCTTCTTTAAAACAGTATCCTTGGCTGAAGGTTTCAGAAGGAACTGTTTATGCTGCAAGATTAGATGGGGTTTTATATTTCAAATAATGCAAGGAATAGAGTCTGTAATGCTAATATTATCCCTAATATTATTTCAGATTGTAAAATTATTACAATAGATTGTGTATTGTCAAAACAACATAATCGGCATTTTAACAAGAAACTGTTACAAGATGCTGTTCTTTGTGCAAATTTTCATTTATTTACCCAGCACTTCAACAGCTGAGTGGGCTTCCATTGTAAGGTTCTCAGACCTTATTGAAGTACCTACAAGAGAGAGGGGAAAGAAGAGGATGGTGGCGAAGCCACCCAGCTACCTAACAAGACAGGAACACTTCAACTTTGTCCAGGCCAAAGCAGACAAAAAGAAACCAAAGACAACCAAAGTGCGTAAGCCTGCTGGTGTCCGCCCAAGCTGCCGGAAAAGCTGCCGTTCCTCCCCTGCAAACAGTTCAGGGAAGTGACCCCTGTTCTGGTTGCAAGGGGTTCTATGGGGATCCAAGTGACCCAAAGGCCAATAACGATGACTTCATCTGTCTTGGATGTGTTCACTGAAGTTGTTAAAAGGTGGTAAAAGGATGTAGGCTTAATGAAAGTTCCATTCATTGAATGTAGAGTGAAGCTTACAATGTTAAAATTTTTGCATTAGTTCCAGAAATGCATTTTTTAAAAATCCTTCCAAGTATTAATTAGTTGAAGGTCTCCGTTGTTGTATTTTGCGCTTCATAATGCGCCACATATTTTCAATGCATGTATTCTGGTTTTATTTACGTTTTACACAACGTCCCAACTTCATTGGAATTGGGGTTGTATTTCTCATGTTCATTTTAACCATAAAATAGTGTCCCACTTTCCCTAACAAAGTGTCCCACTCAACCTGATTGCTTCCAGTTTGCTGAAGAGGGTGTCAGATGGTGTTTAAAGATGAACAGTTTGTTAATAAATACATAAATTGGGAAAATTTCACCATAGTGACCTTCATTACAATCTATTTAAACAAAACACATACATTTTTAATACATTCTAACTGATTTAGGTTGTTTAAAATGTAATTTACCAAAAAGTGTCCCACTTTACCTGATTTCACCCTAGATGTTATACAGGGGTGGGAAGTTTGGAAAACCCAAACTGAAGTTTTCTGCCAACAATATGCTTGCTGTTCCTCAAAAAGAATGGAAACTATGATTAAAGAACTTGAAAATGAGATTCTTGAAATTGAAAATAAAATGTTGGAAAGACATGAAAATCAATTACAAAATGTTATATATGAAAAAAAAAAAACTACAGTTAGAAAACTTACATTACTTGAAAAAGTAAAAGGGGCTCTTATTAGAGCTTGTTTTTCTCATATTAGAGATATTGACGGACCAACATCTTTCTTTTTTAATTAAGAACGAAAAGTGTGTCAAGAGAAACAAATGTTGTGTTTAAGAAATGATAGTGGCGATTTATTTCATGGCCCATCTGAAATGAGTAAATTTGTTGTCGATTTTTATTCTAAGTTGTATGATATAGAAATGACAGATTGGGATAGTAAAACTGAACCTTTTCATTCAATCCCAAAACTCACACCAGAGCATAAAGAAGATTTAGATTGCATTTTAAGATTTCAAGAAGAAACCAAAGCTGTGCGAGAATTATCAATAGGAAAATCCCCTGGATTAGATGGTCTTCCCTCTGACTTTTTTAAACAGTTTTGGGAAATTATTGGGAAAAAAAAACTATGAAGTGATTTTATTTTCAATGCAAACCGGAGTTTTTCCTACTAGTTGCAGAAGAGCAACCATAAAAAGGTGATCTTACTTTGCTTAAAAATTGGAGGCCTGTAGCTTTATTGACAGCAGATTATGCGATTTTCTCTAAGTGTATCTATATTAATCTAATAGATTGAATGAATATATGGACGTACTAATTCATTCAGACCAGTCATATTGTATAAAAAACAGGTGCATTAAACATAACTTATTTCTTATAAGAGATGTGATTGACTACTCAATGTTAAATAATATTGATTTAGGAATACTATTCCTAGATCAAGAAAAGACTTTCGACAGAGTGGATCGTTCTTATCTGTTTGATGTTTTAAGTGAATATGGCTTTGGGAATGGTTTTAATTCATGTGTAGCCCAGTGCTAAAAAGCATTTAAGTTATCGAAGTGCTAAATAATTTAGATTAATTAAGGTTCATAATTATACGTTAGACCTAAAGAAATTTCTTAAAGATATACAAAAATTAGAATTTAGAAGTAAGCTCAAGAAACAAATTTATTGTAGTTCATCTTCATTCTATTCATTTTGGGTAAGTGAAAAGGTTTATGGGAGTTGTAGTTTGTTATACAATTGTTTGTTTCAAGTATGTGTTTAAATTTATTCTCAGGGTTTTTGTTGAAAGAATATCATTGGTAAAGTGAAATGTATAATGTAACCTTTAATATTTCGATGTTTGGTGGTAAAATATATTTTATTGTATGACTGTTGTATGCTGGGAATGACGTAAGGTGAAAGGTCGCAAACCGCGGGAGAGAGAGAGAGAGACTGAATAGCTGAGCAGAAGTTGCGTCGAGGACTCGCTCCGTGTTTAGTGTTTAAACTGTAAAATAGAACGTGACAAACGTTGTATATTTGCCAGTTGGACTTTGTTTATGTTTTGTGCACACAATCGGACTGAATTGTGAACTTGGAAACCAAAGACTTTGTAGTTCTTGACGTTTTGCCAAAGCTAACATTTCGCCGCAGAGAGGATGCCTGTGTCGAGTGAGTGATTTCCAGTCCATGGACATCGCGTGTGAGAGACTGCCTGTCTGTGACGGTGTGGTAATCGACGGAAGAACTGTCATTCGGGATTAAGGTATCTTTAATTGTTTTTTTTTCTTGCTCCAAAGGGAGTGAAGGGGTCATTTTGTTTGGCCACACCGAACACAAGCGTCGCTCCAGGCCTGCAACGGTTAGGTTTTAGCTTATTTGCCGGCTAGTACTGGGGTGGGGTGAATCACGTGTGAGTGTGTGTGTGCGCGTGGGCCCGCGTGTGTGTTTCTTGTTTATGTGTTATGTACGGTATTTTAGCCTACTGTTGAATGTTAGTTAAAGTGAGGTTAATGTAGCCTACTAGTTTCTAAGCTCCTACTACATTTTGAGGCTATTGAGGTACATTTAACTTTTTGATTTCTTTTACATTTTGAGGTTAATTCAAACTTGAGGTTTGAGGTGATTTAATTTTACTCAATAAGCTAAGTAAGTATTTGTTGAATACTTTTCTTCCTTGATACATTTTGTATTTTATTTTTGGTTTATAGTGAGAATTCATTCTTTTGGTGAATTTAATATTTTATTTATTCAGTAAACCCTATTTTTATTTAACATTTTAATAACTGAGTCCTGAGTATTCATTTAGTGTAAGATATCGTTGAGTAATAGATTGAATAGGTAAATGATATTTCATGTGAAAATGGTTTAAGTCAGTTACACAAAAGTAAGTACACAGGGTTGTGGTTTAAAAGTTTATTAGTTATTCAAAGCGCATGTAAAGTTATACAAACAGACATTTAAACAGGAAGTCAGCAAGAATTCCATATATTATATACAGTTAACTAGGATTAATTTAAGAACCCAGGAACGCCCTTTAGTACCAGGAGATAGGCCTAGGGGCGCTACACAAATTGGAGGCACCGCTGGGATACTTTTTGCTGTAATTTCCTTCCTGTTAATGTTGATGATGGTCCAAAGAGCGCTAAGTTGAATTTACATGAATGTCTTTGATCTGGAGTGTGAAGAAAAAAATGGAGTTAGGAAACAGTTCTGCTTTGCAACAAGAGCTGCTGGATTGGTGTAATGATGCATTGGTTCAGCCCGATCATGCATTGCTGTTGTTGGATGTTTCAGCTGATGCTGGCATAGCCTTTATTGAGAGCACAATTGAAACTGTGAAAATATTTGGCAGAGTACGTGTTCGTTCTTCGAAAGAAGGCCCGTCTAAAACAAGTTTGCTGGTGCTTTGTGAATGTCGCGAAAAGATTGATCCTTCTCGTGTCCCTGCTGAAGTATTACCTAAGGATGGTGATCCTCCATGGAAGATTGTGGTTGTCAGAGACAAAGAGCCTGACCCTGATGATTTTTCAGCAAAACTCAGAAAACTTCTACAAGATGAAGGCAAATCTATGACTGATGTTCAAGCTTTGTTTTCCCCTCTTCCTACTAGTTCTCCTGAAGCAGTAATTCGTGCAGTTGGTGAGCTCTTGGAAAAGACAACAAAGCGTTCTGGTGATTCCATTGCTTACAAGCGACTGCGTGTTTTCTCTGGTGTGGTGCCTACCCCGGCGGGAGAAGAAACCATGGAGAATTGGATAGAGCAAGCTAAGTTGATGATAGCAGAAAGTGATTGCGCTGAAAAAGAGAAGCGTAAGCGCATTGTGGAAAGCTTAAAGGGTCCTGCCCTTGAGATTATCAAGGCAGTTAGATTGTCTAATGGTGATGCTAGTGCATCTGAGTACCTTGTTGCGCTTGAAAGTGCGTTTGGGACTTCAGAGTCCGGTGAAGATTTATATTTTGCGTTTAGACTTCTTCGCCAGAACTCCGGTGAAGCATTGTCTGAGTTTCTCTGTCGAATGGAGAAGTCATTGACCAAAGTAGTTCAGAGAGGTGGACTACAACCTGCACAAGTTGACCAGGTGAGAATTGAGCAACTTCTTCGTGGCGCAGTAGAGTCCGACTTGATGTTGCTGAAGTTACGGCTGAGAGAGAGAAAAGAGTCCCCGCCTACTTTCTTGAAACTACTGAACGAGATTCGGGAGGAGGAGGAAAATGAAGCTGCCCGGTGTAAGCTTGATGCAACGGTGAAACCTGTGATCCCTAAAGCGTCGCTACCACCAAAACCCACTGAGATTCAAGCATTGAAAGCTGAGGTCAAGGAGCTGCGAGCCAAGCTGGAAGAGTCACGCAAGGCCCCGGCATCACCTGAAGCCCCAGAACAGAAAGCAAAGAAGACTTCTGAGAGTGCTGAAGCACGAATAGACCCTGAAGTACAGAGCTTGAAGACTCAAGTCCAGCAACTGCAAAAACAGCTGACTGTAATGAAAGTAGAGAGCAGTACAACCCCAAGAAGAACGACATTTCAGCGGCAAGCTGTGAGCTCTTATGAGAGAAACAGGCCCTCAGTCAGCCGTGATGATTTCTTTTGTTACCGATGTGGTGGCGATGGGCACATTGCCAGCCAGTGCCAAGAATCAGAAAACCCCCCGGAAGTGATTAGAAAGCTACTCCGTGCACTAAAGAGAGCCAAGGGTGGGAAGAGTGAGCCGATTCCACATCCGACTGTGAGCAGAGATGCCCACTGCAAGAAGAGCCATGTTCGCAAACCTGCTCAAAGCAACCTTCCTAGGGGTTTGGTAGGTCCTGCCTCCACTATTTGCGTTAAGATCAATGGCCATTCATGTAATGCCTTATTGGACAGTGGATCTCAAGTCACAATAATATTCGACAAGTGGCAAAAGAAATACTTGCCCAATGTTCCCATCCACCCCATCACTGGTCTTTCGATATGGGGTTTGAGCTCCTCCAGCTACCCATATCAAGGCTACATAGTAGTAGATGTGGAGTTTCCAGCCACACTTACAGGAGTGAGTGAGTCTATCTCCGTGTTAGCATTAGTTTGTCCCGAGCCAAGTGGCCCAGACAATATTCCTGTCATCATTGGGACGAATGCCAACTTATTCCATCGTTTAGCTGCTCTGTGCAAAGATGCTGACATTCCAGACTCACAGGCTTGCATTTTCAGAATTTTGCCACAGACAAAACAAGTGGAACTCTCCCATAGCCAAGAGATGGATGTGGAAGAGCCGAAGGGGGAAGTAAAATGGATGGGTCCCGGTCCTCTATCTGTTCCTGCCAGAGGTGAACGATATGTTGTCTGCAAAGTTGGATGCAAGGAACCCTTAGAAAAAGACATTGTCATGGTTGAAACACCTCTTTCTGTGACACTACCTGCTGGAGTGCTCATTCAGCCGGTGGTGCTAACGTCATCTGAACTAAATGTCAACAGTTTCGAAGTACTGCTGAGAAATGAGACATTGAGAGAAGTCACTATGTTGCCTGGAACCGTTCTTGCTCATGTGTATCCCACTGACACAGTTATGATGGCCCAGAGACCTAAATCTACATCCAAGGTTCTTGATGAGACGTTGTTTGATTTTGGTGAATCTCCGATTCCAGAGGTCTGGAGAAAAAGGCTGAGTCAGAAGCTGTCTAAAAGAGGTAATGCATTCTCTCTTGATGAGTGGGATGTGGGTCTCGCCAAGGGTGTGGAGCACCACATAAGACTCAGTGACCCCAGACCATTTAGAGAAAGATCCAGACGCATAGCCCCAGCGGATATAGATGACATACGCCGCCACCTGAAAGACCTGCTGGCAACAGGCATCATCAAAGAATCCAGAAGTCCATATGCGTCGCCAATAGTAATTGTCCGAAAGAAGAACGGAAGTGTTCGCATGTGCATTGATTATCGCACATTGAACAACAGAACAATCCCTGACCAGTACACCACTCCGCGGATTGACGATGCCTTGGATTGCCTGTCGGGCAGTCGTTGGTTTTCTGTGTTAGACCTCCGGAGTGGGTACTACCAGATACCCATGTCTGAAGAAGACAGGGAAAAAACAGCCTTCATATGTCCCCTAGGGTTCTATGAATTTCAAAGGATGCCCCAAGGCATAACTGGAGCCCCGGCAACCTTTCAACGGTTGATGGAGAGAGCTATGGGTGACATGCATCTGCTTCAGGTGATTGTCTATTTAGATGACATCATAGTATTCGGACGAACCTTAGAGGAGCATGAAGAACGACTACTGAAAGTGCTTGACAGACTTGAAGAGTGTGGTCTGAAGATATCACTTGACAAGTGCCAGTTTTGTCAGCCACAAGTAAGGTATGTTGGACACATAGTTTCTGCACTAGGAATAGCCACCGATCCTGAGAAAGTGAGTGCTGTCAAGAACTGGAAGTTGCCTACAGATCTGAGATCTTTAAGATCGTTTCTCGGATTCTGCGGATACTACCGAAGGTTTGTTAAGAACTACTCAGCCATAGTTCGACCACTCACTGAGCTCACAAAGGGCTACCCTCCTAAGAACAGGCACAAGGCTGCCCAAGAGAAGAAGTATTACTTCAAAGAAGGAGAGCCGTTTGGGGAGCGCTGGGACGAAGAGTGCACCAAGGCATTTCATAATATCATTCACTGCCTCACTCATGCCCCAGTGCTAGCATTTGCTGACCCATCAAAACCATATGTACTCCATGTAGATGCAAGTCTGAATGGTTTAGGCGCCGTCCTCAATCAAGAATATCCTGATGGTCTGAGGCCTGTTGCTTTTGCAAGCCGCAAACTCAGTGCCCCTGAGCAGCGCTATCCCATTCATCAATTGGAATTCCTCGCATTGAAATGGGCGATCGTGGACAAGTTTCATGATTATCTTTATGGGGCTAAATTCACAGTGAGAACAGATAATAACCCACTCACATACGTCCTAACAACGGCCAAGCTCAATGCAACTGGACATAGGTGGTTGTCAGCTCTCGCTACCTACGATTTCAAAGTCCAATACAGACCAGGTCGACACAATATTGATGCTGATCTGCTTTCCCGTCAGTTACCATCCACTGAAGTGTCACCTGACTGGGATGAGATATCTTCCCCTGGGGTTAAAGCCATCTGCCAAATAACCACTCCATACCTGAAAGCTGAGTCAAACAGACTGATAGATCAATTAGGAGCCAATTTCAAGAGTGTTCCTAGCGTCTATGCCTGTCCGACACAGTTGGAGATAAGCAACTTGGAACAATTGAGCCACCATGAGTTGAGAAGAGCTCAAGAACAAGATTCAGTCATAGGTGCAGTAAAGAAAGCAGTCGAGACTGGCCAGCTTCAGTCTATGGCCAAGAATCAAGATCCAAGTATAGTGCTCCTGCAAAGACAAAGTCCCAAGCTGATTGTGAAGAATCACCTTCTCTTCAGAGTGGTGAACAAACAGTCTGGATACAAAAGACAACAGTTAGTCTTACCTGAGAAATACCGTCAGATGGTCCTGCGCTCCCTACACGATGACACTGGACACCTTGGAGTTGAACGGACGACTGAACTCCTGAAGGAACGATTTTACTGGCCGAGAATGACCACTGAAATTGAAAGTTACGTCAAGAACTGTGGGAGATGCATCGCAAGGAAGTCAATTCCACAACGAGCTGCTCCATTGAGTCAAATCACAAGTACAGGTCCACTTGACCTAGTTTGTATAGACTTCTTGTCTATTGAGCCAGACTCCCGAGGGATTGCAAATGTGTTGGTCGTAACAGATCATTTCACCCGCTATGCCCAAGCTTTCCCGTGTAAAGATCAAAAAGCTATGACTGTAGCCAAGACCCTGTTTGAGAAATTCTTTGTGCATTATGGATTACCTTCACGAATCCATTCCGATCAGGGAAGAGACTTCGAAAGTCGCCTTATCAAAGACCTTTGTGTGATGTTGGGCATCCGTAAGTCTCGAACCTCACCATACCACCCGCAAGGTGATGCACAACCAGAAAGATTCAACAGGACGCTACTGTCAATGCTAGGAACTTTGGATCCTGTGAAAAGGTCACAATGGAGTCAGAGCATCAGTCAACTAGTCCACGCGTACAACTGTACGAAGAATGAGGCTACTGGCTATTCGCCATACTTACTCATGTTTGGAAGAGAAGCCCGCTTGCCTATTGACGTATGCTTTAACACTTCTGCTGATGGGAAGGATGCAGTGAAGTACCAGCAGTATGTGGAGAGCATGAAAAAAGAACTGCAGAATGCGTACAAGCTTGCATCCGACGCTTCACAAAAGAACCATGATAGAAACAAGAAAAACTTTGACAGAAGAGTGAGACATCATACTCTGGAGCAAGGAGACAGAGTGTTGATAAAGAATCTGGGATTGACAGGTAAACACAAGTTACAGGATAAGTGGAATTCATTGCCATACATTGTCGTGAAGAAATTGCTAGACTTACCTGTTTACAGATTGAAACCTGAAAGAGGAATGGGAGGTATACGGACACTTCATAGAGACCACCTGTTACCCATAGGAGAGTCTGTGAGGTTGCCGACCCCCGAAGAGAGCAAACAGACCCCTCATCGCCCTGTGACCAGAACCCAAACAGATCAGAAGCGGGTAAGAAAGGAAACAAGGAGGGAGGAAGTCAGAGAAATGAATGCGGAAGATGGATTTGAAGAGTCCTCATCTGATGAGGAACAGGATGTGTCGTATTTCCCTCCGAGAGATGATGTGAGCGAACTGTTCAGACCAATACCTTCTGTTGTTCCTGAGAGAGAAATCTTACCTGAGAGTATCCCAGTGTCTGATGACTTGGAGCAAAGCCATGCTCAAGAAGTTGGAGAAGCTGGAGAAACCCTTGTGGATGATAAAGCAGGAAGTAGTCTACAACCACAACCAGACACTGTGGACGCCTCAGAGTCTGACGGGGGAGAACATCCTTCTGAGTGTGAAGTGGTTGAAGATGAAGTGTCTGTGGAAGAACTTACCTGTGAGAAACGTCCTAGAAGGCAGGTAAAACCTGTGACACGCTTTACGTATGATGAGCTTGGGAAGCCAGTTTATAAGCCCCTTACTGTGGTTTCCATAAGTCAAGAGCCTGAGAAGAGGAAGTGCAAAACACTTTGGTGTCATCCCATGGCCAAATGTTTTAGATGCTCTCTTGCTAATCCTTGCCCTGAAAGAAGAGGATTTATTCATGTCTAAATGATAGCGCATGAGGACATGCTAGCCTTCAGAAGGGGGAGGGTGTAGCCCAGTGCTAAAAAGCATTTAAGTTATCGAAGTGCTAAATAATTTAGATTAATTAAGGTTCATAATTATACGTTAGACCTAAAGAAATTTCTTAAAGATATACAAAAATTAGAATTTAGAAGTAAGCTCAAGAAACAAATTTATTGTAGTTCATCTTCATTCTATTCATTTTGGGTAAGTGAAAAGGTTTATGGGAGTTGTAGTTTGTTATACAATTGTTTGTTTCAAGTATGTGTTTAAATTTATTCTCAGGGTTTTTGTTGAAAGAATTTCATTGGTAAAGTGAAATGTATAATGTAACCTTTAATATTTCGATGTTTGGTGGTAAAATATATTTTATTGTATGACTGTTGTATGCTGGGAATGACGTAAGGTGAAAGGTCGCAAACCGCGGGAGAGAGAGAGAGAGACTGAATAGCTGAGCAGAAGTTGCGTCGAGGACTCGCTCCGTGTTTAGTGTTTAAACTGTAAAATAGAACGTGACAAACGTTGTATATTTGCCAGTTGGACTTTGTTTATGTTTTGTGCACACAATCGGACTGAATTGTGAACTTGGAAACCAAAGACTTTGTAGTTCTTGACGTTTTGCCAAAGCTAACATTTCGCCGCAGAGAGGATGCCTGTGTCGAGTGAGTGATTTCCAGTCCATGGACATCGCGTGTGAGAGACTGCCTGTCTGTGACGGTGTGGTAATCGACGGAAGAACTGTCATTCGGGATTAAGGTATCTTTAATTGTTTTTTTTTCTTGCTCCAAAGGGAGTGAAGGGGTCATTTTGTTTGGCCACACCGAACACAAGCGTCGCTCCAGGCCTGCAACGGTTAGGTTTTAGCTTATTTGCCGGCTAGTACTGGGGTGGGGTGAATCACGTGTGAGTGTGTGTGTGCGCGTGGGCCCGCGTGTGTGTTTCTTGTTTATGTGTTATGTACGGTATTTTAGCCTACTGTTGAATGTTAGTTAAAGTGAGGTTAATGTAGCCTACTAGTTTCTAAGCTCTTACTACATTTTGAGGCTATTGAGGTACATTTAACTTTTTGATTTCTTTTACATTTTGAGGTTAATTCAAACTTGAGGTTTGAGGTGATTTAATTTTACTCAATAAGCTAAGTAAGTATTTGTTGAATACTTTTCTTCCTTGATACATTTTGTATTTTATTTTTGGTTTATAGTGAGAATTCATTCTTTTGGTGAATTTAATATTTTATTTATTCAGTAAACCCTATTTTTATTTAACATTTTAATAACTGAGTCCTGAGTATTCATTTAGTGTAAGATATCGTTGAGTAATAGATTGAATAGGTAAATGATATTTCATGTGAAAATGGTTTAAGTCAGTTACACAAAAGTAAGTACACAGGGTTGTGGTTTAAAAGTTTATTAGTTATTCAAAGCGCATGTAAAGTTATACAAACAGACATTTAAACAGGAAGTCAGCAAGAATTCCATATATTATATACAGTTAACTAGGATTAATTTAAGAACCCAGGAACGCCCTTTAGTACCAGGAGATAGGCCTAGGGGCGCTACACATGGATTAGATTTCTCTATGAAAAAGCGGAATGCATGGTAAAAGTGCCTGGAGGGTTAAGCATGCCTATTCAAGTCCGAAGGGGAATAAGGCAGGGTTGCCCACTTTCAGGGTCAGCTCTAGAGTTGAGTCACTGAACCATTATTGAGTAAACTAAGAACTTCATTAAAAGGTTTACATATTGAAGGATCATTTAATAAACCCATGCAACTTTCTGCTTATGCTGATGATAATTAAGGATAAAGAAGATATACAAAGTATATTAAGTTGTATTCATTGCTATGAAAAGGCTTCTTCATCCAAAATAAATTGGGGGAAAAGCGAAGCTCTATGGTGTGGAACTATAAGTTCTATTCCAGAATTGCCTGGAAATGTTGAATGGAGTAGAGATGGTTTACATTTTTTAGGTTCTGGGCCCGGTTCCCCGATAACGCTCACTCTTAGCGCGCTATAAAGACTCGAAAGATATATCTTACCAAAGCTGTTTATGTTCCTAAGTGTGTTCCCCGAACCATACCTTAGGAAGCTGCTTAAGATATTCCTTCTTACGTGCGACGTTACCCGGCGCTGTCCATGGCGATGCTGCTGAATCTGCTGATATCGATGGCTCGAGAATCAATTATTCTCTCGTGCAGGGGCTGTTTATGTGAGAAAGCGGTGATCTTTATTAAAGAAGCACATCAGAAATAGTTGAAATTGCATTTATTAGGACTCATGGGGTATTATAAAAAAATAATCCAAACTATAATAGCCTATAATAGCCTAGCCTACATATTTTTAAATTGTATCATATATTGCTGCCATAATAACCATTTCAAATTTGTACGTGCTTTCTTCTCTTTCCCATTTTTGTTCGCTCAGGTGGAGCTGTGATGAAATATTGTTCTTGGAAATACTTTCCAGCATTTCAGTAATATAAGTGTAGGCCTACATCTCGGTGCTTGGCAGTGATCAAAAAGGATTTAAACCGTGAATTTTGAATCTCTTCTTGTAAACTCAGAGATGTGGATTCAGACGGCAATTAAATTACCACACGACCTGTTTGTCAAAAAACAGAAGGTACTAATTTGGCCAGGGATTTTTACGCGGGTTGGGTGAGAAAAACACTGATATTATGGATTCGGACGGCACTAAAATCACCGACTTACCCCTGTTAATGTTTAAAATACCATACAAGCCCATGAGAAACAATATTAGTGTCCGAATAGGACTTAACTGACAGTAGCCTATGCTTTCACTGGCCTTTAAAAACGTTTTTTTTAATTAAATTAATAATATTGTATAATAATATAATTAAAAATCTAACAACAATCAGTGTAATGACAATTTTATTCTTTGCATGAAAACACTTGAATTAGCCTAATTTAAAGGGCACCTATTATGCCCCTTTTTAGAAGATGTAATATTGGTCTTGGGTGTCCCCAGAATGCATTTGTGAAGTTTCAGCACAAAATACGCCACAGTTAATTTATTATAACCATTTGAAAATGTCATTTTTGGGGCCTGTTTTAAAAAGAGCTGTTTTGGCGTCTACCACTTTAAATGTAAATGAGCTGCATAATCCCCGCCCTGCTGCTGGACCCAGATGATGAAGAGAGTCCGGCACAGAATAAACACGAAAGAGAATGGACTAAACGTCTCGGAATGGTTATTTGATACATTTCTGTACTTACAAAGTTTTAATCGCGTCCCTTTTGCCATTATGGATGTGCAACACACACACACACACACACACACACACGAACTGTGATAACGTTCGCGCAATTTTTTGAAACTACACACACACACACTACTGTGAAGTACAAACAAATTTTTTTATTTAGCTATTTCTTAAGGGGAGGGAGATAGACGTTTAGCCTACTGTCTATGAAGATAGAGCAGACCTTAATTTATTTACATTTGTAAATGCTGCAAAAAAATGCCTATGTGACATAAAACTGTCTGACGTTGTTTGTTGAGACATCCTATGACGAGTTGACGACGACAATAAATAGCTTTAGACGCATTTGTTGTTGAACTTGCTGACATCGATTGAAATGACTATTTGCTCAAAAATCATAAAATACACTTACTTTTTCTGGAGGTGACGTTGGATCGCGAACTGAAGGCAACGATCCACACTCTAGGATTAACTTTGACCCTCGTTCACTAAACAGTCAGTCAGAAAATGAATCTCGTATTTAGGAAGTTTGAGTGGTGCCTTTTCTTCATAAATAAAATCCATCCGCTGTGTTTCAGTGGCTCTGATGTCAGTGAAGACTAGTATGTCCATTCTTACATCCCACAACAACACACTTCTTAGGAGACATTACCGGCTGTCGCTGAGGATGCAGATCACCGAGGGCGGGGTCTATGCCAAAACCAGATGTCAATCAAATCACGTCGGTGGGGCTTAGCTCATTTCTACGTCACAATGAGGAAAATCTAGAACAGGGTGTTCTGAGACAGTGCTTATGATTTATTGAGATAGTAAAAAAACTACTGGGTGGATTTTATCATTCTAGGGTGGTTTTGCTCACACACTGCCAACACACATTTATGTTCAAACACCATGTAAAAGTGAATTTTGCATAATAGGTGCCCTTTAATACTGTCTGGGTGTATTAAAACTTCACAATTATATATAGACCTGCAACGGTGATAAGGTAAAGCTAAGAGTGGTCCAGACCAACCTTACGAAAGTGTGACTTACAGAAGATATACTTAGCGTACGAACGTTTCGGGAACCGTCCCATAAGGTTAAGAGAGAGGTTAAGGAATAGGTTAAGAACTACTTATCGATAAGAATATTTTGGGGAACCGGGCCCAGATTTATATAAAACAAAAAACTGGGATGGAATAATAGAAAAGAGGAAGAGTCTTGATAGTAAATATCCTTATTGCATTTTCACTGTGGCCGTTTTGGACCCTCCTTTTAACCTCATCAAAGATATTCAAAGACAATTTTTTTTTTTTTTTTTTTTGGTCAGGCCAGCACTGGCTGAGAGCAGCTGTCCTGTATCTACAAATCTGTGAAGGAGAACAAGGACTTATTGATATTGAATGCAGAGTTGCTGCTTTTAGATTGCAGGCTGCTCAAAGACTTTTGTATAAAAGGCACATCAGCTGGACAGATGTAGCCTGTGGATTGCTGAGAAAAGGAGGACAGTAGGGACTTGATCGACACCTCTTTTTAATGGACCTTGATGGAGTGGATTTAACTGGTCTAACGCCGTTTTATAAGACAATGCTTGGGAGTTTTGAAAGTTTTCTCAATCTCTCGAAAACAAGGGTCTGTCAAAGGTTTCTGGGGAAAATAAGAACTCATAATTTATAACCCTGTGCTGTCTGTAAAAAGTTTAATCTCTGTTTCATTGAGAAATGCACTTGTAAGAACAGGTTTTCTGAATAAGGATGGGTGGTTAGCCCCAGAACATATTGTGATAAAGATTGGTGTGAAATCCTTGCGTTTTTCTGAAAGACTGAAATTGTAACTGCTGTACCTTCTGATTTTAAATGTGCTCTGGACAAAGAATGATCTGAACAAAATGATGATGACAATGTGAAAGACTTTCCAGAATTGGAAGTAAAAGTTGGTGTGGTCTCATGCCAGGAGGAGGAGGGAAAACTGCTCACATTTAGTACTCCAGAACTAAAATCCTTTCGTGAGATGGGCAAGAAATCTATGTATCATGTCTGTGTAAAAGTAATGCGTTTTCAAGAATTGAAACAAGTACGTGAGTCAAAATGGCAAGAGATATTTGGTGCAGATCTCTCACCTAAACGCAGCTGGAGAACTTTATAAGATTCCTACTGATAAAAGAACTGGTGATTTACAGTGGAGGATCATACATGGAATATTAACCACAAATAAACACAAAGCTCACTTAGATTCTAGTGTTACTGATACTTGCCCTTTTTGTTCATAAACTGAAACTTTTTTTCATTTGTTTTCAGGGTGTAATAGATTAGAGCCAATTTTTGATGTTAAAAGAGTGGTGTGATAAGTTGGGTCATGTTTTTAGCCAAGAAAGTTTTATTTATGGTCCTAAATCAAGGATTGTTGATGTTTTTTTTTTTATTATTATTATTATTTGTATTGACCAGCTAAATGAAGTATATGGTTGACAAGAAAAGCTAAGATTGTGGAAAATGGTTCCATCAATATTGTTTTAACATATAACGGTTTGATTTCTGCTCCTTTAGTGGTTGAATTTGCCTTCTATAAACTTGTTGGAAAATTGGTAACCTTTGAGGAAGTTTGGTGTTTAAATGGAATTTTATGCAAGATAAGTGATGGTTGTTTAGAAAAGATGTAAATTTTTATTTTTTATTATTGTTATTTTTTTCTGTGTGTGTATAATTGTGGAATTACAATCTAAAAAGTTTAACTATGATTTACTCAATTTTTTTGGTGAAACATTTTTACACTAAAAAAAATTGAGTAATTTTTAAAGCTGTGAAATCAATGAAATATACAGTATGAATTGAGTAAATCGGAGTAACTGCATCTGGTACTTTAACAAATAAAATTGAGTAGAAATAATTTAACATTTAAACATTAAAAACCAATATTTATGAGTAATATTAACTGTTTTTATTTATGAGTAATATTAACTTTTTTTAATTCCCTTTAAACCTTTGTTAAATAGTATTCTATACAACCACCAGTACACATGACATTGGCCTTTATTGTCGATGAGTACAGCAATACAGCATACTTTACACTGTTGTAACATGTATACAATATTGCCTACATTTAAACTCATTTAACAAACATTTTAGAAGTAAAAATGATACATTTAAACATTCAGGTAGCCTAATTCAAGTGTAATCAACCGGTCTGTTATCCAATTTCCACCGGATCAGCGCTGGTTCTCGTGCCGGAGATGGAGGGAGACGCACTCATAGCCGAAAGATACTGCGAGCGACTGACTCCATAACCTGCCAATAAACAAACAGTGCACAGTTCTGAGGACATTTTATCCAAATTATAATTATATTCATTATCATTAGGAATAAAGTTGTGTGTTTCATGCAAGGCGTTTCAATCACGCGAAAAGACAGGCGCGACTCTCGTTTAGGTGTCACATTACGCCTCTGTATGTTGTTTTGCATTAAATAAAATTATTTAAAGCACAGTAATTATTTTATAGATAAAATAAAACAAATAAAATTGACTATAATTCAATTATTTTGGTATGTTTAACTCAAACAATCAAGTAAACGATATTCAGAGATTTTATAATAAAGTTAAATATTACTGTAATATTTACTAAGCCGCAGAAATCTTTATAGAGTGTATGTAAATCTACTTTTAACTGTAATTAAAGGTTTTTGTAAAAGTAAAAAAAAAATATATATTGGAGAGCTGGTGACTTTCAGTGACATGAGGGACAATGACTTTATGCAAATAAAGAGTAACATTAGCAAAAAGCATCGCAAAGTTGTTTGTTTAGAGCGACAGATCTCCGCCTGTGGTCAGAAGCAGAGTTTCTAGTTTGCATGACATGTGGACTCAATAAATCCTTATCTTGAGCAACAGAAGCAAGCTGACATTCAGTACAATCAGTGTCTTTTATTTAGAATACATACAAATGTCATTTACGTCTTTTAGTTTGTCAAGAGATTTAAAGAACCATTTTTGAAGAGAGCGCATGTGCGAACGTGCTCTACTACGTAAGAACGAGCCTATGATTGAATCTGGAAATAAAGCAAAATAACTGAGAAAAGTGAGAAATAATCCTCAGATGCCATGTCTGTAATTTATAGCAAAACATCTAGTGTTAATCTAGCGTTAGACAGATTCATTAAAATAAGTTATTACTCCACCACGTGCGTGACGTCATTAACCAACGTGGCTGAACGACCATTTTGCAACAATATAGTTTTGGAAACACTCGTGACTAGCTAGTTGATTTCTTCAACGATGAGAACTACTATGGTAGTGAAGCAGCGAGTTACGTCGTTGTACAGGAAACGCACCCCAGGATAGTGAATTTCTAGAGTGATTTAACTGTTCTATGTGATTTATCTTTGACTACATATATAATAAAACGATTCATAAAAAAAAAAAAAAAACTGTGATAGTCCTTTATAATTATATGATGCATTAAGCAGTTTAAAGAGATGCAGTTCATATCAAAATGATATGCATTTCCAGGGCACACTGTTCATTATTAGCGACAAGAAAATTGATTATTTTTCGTTCAATTCAATTCAACGTTTTAGAAGTTTTTGGTAATATGAGTGACTTTAATCCATATATTGAAGAAAAAAATTAACCACATGAACAATATTATGCTCTTAATGTATTTTTATCTATCAGTACAGAGAATTGTGACATGCAACATTATAACAATATAGTCCCTGTTTTATAACAAAGCAAACAACTATGGGTCTGAAAACACCCTTATATGCGTTTATCATAAATTATAGTTTATCATAAATCAGTTTCAGGTGCTAACTTTTTGTTATTTGGCTCAGTTCAAAGACATGCCCACAGAGTTTGCTCTTAAAATATTCTTTCAGTATTTCTCAGTTATCTTTGATCTCATCTGCACTTCTCTGAGCAATCTAGGACCTTTTAATGGCAGCTTAAGTTGTATTTCCTCGTTTGTAAGTAAAGCGTCTGCTAAATGAAATAATATATAGATAAAAAAAAAGAAAAGAAAAAAAGAATACATTTACAGAACCTTTAACATGACCATAAAAGTATGCACTTTATTACATATGATAAAATGATAGCCTACACACTATAACAGTGTCAGAGTATGATAATGGTCTGTCACATTCAACAGTATATTAACATTAATAAATAGGTTATTGTAATTCCAGTTATTACATCACAAACATTACATTAAGAGATTTGGGTTTGAACGTGATCAATTAATTAAATTATACATGGGTAATTATTTGCAAACAGCTATAGAGTTACTGATAATTTCATAATTAAATAGAACACACACAGATCATTAATATGTGTAATATTTAATGGAAATGTACTGGGTACCTATAAACTAATTAATTGTGAACGCTTTTATAGTTTGCAGCTGCTTCCCCAGGCCTATATGAGGATCAGTGTTGAGTCCATGAGCAAGGTCAGGCCTTGACAGGTCTGTGGGGCAAACCTAAATTGGAGAGGCAATTAGAGCAGACGGGGTAGAGAGGGAGCAGAGAGGAGTGATGAATTACTGTAGGCTCACAAATGGACACAAAAAATGGCCTCTGGTGTATTCCCTTGCAGGCTCACATAGCCCGATGCTTAGATATGACAGCAGGTCTTTGCAGACATTCACAGTAAAACGCTCCTCACGGATTTAAGATAAAACTTGCCTTCTGAGCATCATGCCAAGACTATTTGATCACATCTGTAAATAAGCAATGCATTGGCCTTAAGGACAAGGGAATCGCGTGACTAGGGAACAGGAACCAAACTAAAAAAAAAAAAAAAAACATGAATATGAAATAAAACCCAAAACCATATGTGACAGGTTGAGGGTTAGTTGCATGTAATTATGCATAATTTATAGTTATTACTACACTAACTAACGCATGTAACAAGGACACTGTCAAATAAAGTGTAACCTAATTTGATTACAGATTGGAAATGTGAACATGTTCAGTGAATTAATTCTGCGTAAAAAATAATAATAATGATTAGTTCATTTCACTGAAGAAGGTTCAAAGATAAAGTTGGTAAAAATATCCAATATTCCCATCAGTAATGCAAGTTACAACAAAACTTGGAAATTACAACTAAACATAAATGAAGATATCTAATTATATGTATAATCACATCTGTAGTAACCATTTCAATCACTGTCCACATGTTATTTGGGCGGACTGAATTGTGCATGAACTCCTCATCACTACTGACAGCCTCAGTCAACATTTAATTTAATCATAGGTTTGCTTTTCTCCATGCTTTTGAACGGTGGCTAAGGCTGTTATTCTGCCTAGCACCACCTTTTGTTTTGCACAAGGAAAAGTTATACAGGTCAACTTCAACAGCATACGAATGAGTAAAGGATGATTAACTTTTGGGAGAATGATCTATAAAAAAAAAAAAAAAGACTGACAGTCAAAACCATTTAATCACTCCAAACTTTGGTAACATCATTCGTGTTCAGGATTGTGTGCATATATTTGTATTTTTTTATTTATTTCCGCAGTATATCCCAGATTTGACATGGCAGTAATTGGAATCATTCAGTGCATCCAAGCTCTCTTTTGAATGACTGCTATTTAGAGGCTGCTAATCCTGTTTTTCAGGCAGTGCTCAGCGCTGTGAGTAGTAGGGTATGTATGCGAGACAAATGGAGCAAATTGGTTAGTCCTAATTCAGTGCTGCAATGTGTTTTGTGACCCATAGACCAGCGTACTTGTTATTATCTAACACTCACCGTTTTTTGTCAGATATGTTGTGGACAGCAATTCAGAAAAATACAATCATCTAAAAAAAAGTATCAGTGATGATGAATTAACATTATGATTTTCATTGTTATTTTGACTCCAATAACATTTTATTTCTTGCGGTTTTACACATAATAGATCTGTATTTTTCTGACACAAACTAAATACACTACACTATTTTATCTCAATAATGTTTTTTTTGTTTTGTTTTTTTAATATACAGTACCTTTTGAAGATTTATAGTGCACTTGTTCAGACTGTCAGTCCAAACCAGATTTGCAATGCGATCACATTTAGCATTTGTGAACAGCAAAAAAATCACATGAAATGCAATGTTTACAAAATGTTGCGCTACTTTCATATGTGGTTTGAAATCCAATTCAACTCGCATTTTTGGAAATCTGTTTCCTCATATCCAGGACTAAGCATCAGGTATCAAACTGAGCGTGTTCAACGCTCTGTCTGTCAGGTTCTGTGAGAGAGGACCCAAAGCAGAAGGAGAGGTGAACTGAACTATTTTATAAACATACTGTACACCAAGTGGTTAGTCAGTCCCGAAACAAACTCCAACCAGCAGGGAGAGGACGCTGGGGAAATTGAGAGCTCAACTCGTTTCAAACCATTCTCACTCCCTGGGCATCCAATAAATGCCACATATCCAGGACTTTTGTGAGTCACACCCCAAAAGGGCCCTTTATTGCCTCACTGCCGGTAAACCCATTGCTTTCGAAGAGAGGCATTTGCAGTCAATACACTAATGGCGTTGCTGCATCATCATGTAGCCAAATTGGCTGGTAAAAGAAAAAGTTAATTTCAAAACCTGGTTGAAAGGTACCATATTTGATTTGAGAACTGCAGCAGAGGGGAAGATTATTAGCAAATAACAACTTAAATACCAGTTAGCCATGCTCATTATGAACTATGACTGTGTTTACATGTGCACCAATAATGCGATTTTTTCTAATAATCAGACTTAATCACAGTAAGACATTTACATGACATGAGTAGAACTCTTCACTTCAGTTTACATGCAATTTTTATTATTCTGATTATTCACTAATAAGTATGGTTATACCACACACTAGGGATACAGTATGCATGTTACCAGCCATAGTTTCAATCTACTCGCATTAAATTCAAATTACATTTTTATGGACGTGCTGGATATTATTCGCCGCCATGATGAACATCGCAGTGCAGGGTTTGCCTATGCTGCCGTGCATTATGTCCATTCATGAAGTGAACAACGTGTAGAACCGAGCACATGCGCAATTTAGTCAGAGCGGCAATGATGCGTTTAAGGTGTTTACATGCCTGTTTATTGCGATTAAAATCAGCGTGTGGTTTAATGCACATATGGTTACTACGATTATGAGTTTAATCGCATTAGTTTGATCCAAGTATTGCGTTTACATGAGGTAAGGTTTAATCACAATGTTGAAAAAAAAAATCCCATTATAATCGCATTATGAGGGTGCATGTAAACGCACTGATTCACTGTGTTTATGAGGGAGAGCGGCTATCCCAGTATCCCAGACCATAGGCAGAAAAACACCCGAACAGATGGCCAGGCCATCACAGGGCTAACAAACTCTCACATATTCACACTTTGACTTATACGGGCTCCATGCTGCATGTGCACTGGAGAAAACCCATACCAACATGCAAACTTGTTGCATAAAGTCTTCCTGGCTCAAACTGGACTTGACCAAAGACCTGCTTACTCTAAGGTATAAGCGCTATAGAAAATAATTGTTTTCATTAAATAATATTACTTTTTGGGTGAATTCTTCCTTTATTGCACAATTTGAGAGAGACGAGCAAGATTGTTTGCACACTTGATGACATGCATTTACATTTTAAAGGCATTCTGATAGATGGAGAATTGAACTGGTTGATGTATGGGTTTGTTATCAGGTCTATGTGTGGGGGTATGTGTTTCTCACTGGTGGCATGATTGCAGTCGTAATGGATTAAGCATCTCTCGGTGTGTTTCTCTAGATAAGACCAGCATTCTCTGACTCTTTATGGCTCACGAGGTTTCATGTTATCTACTGCAGTTTCACTCACACAGAACCGACACCAAGTGCCAGACTTGTTTCCAGTATTCCACTGCTGGGGTGTCAGTGACAGCTTCTTTAATGCAGATAAGCTGCTGTCTGAGGGAAAGAGGAAGGACTGGCCACAAAAAGAGGTGGGAGAGGGAGGTAGAAATAGCTGCAGGGGTGAGCAAGAATAGGAGGCAACATTCTTCATCAACATGGTCGGCTGGCACAAAAGCGGAGGCTTTGAAGTGTGCACATGAGTGAGGATGAGATGCAATGCTTTTCATCGTCATAGTGAACTGGTTGCTGTCGGATACGAGGGACTCTTTAGTGTTGATATTGTGGGAACTACATTCTGTTATAGATTTCCTAACAATAAAAAAATGGATCAGACCTGAGACAACAGATGTGATCTCATTTAACTGTATACGATGAATGACCATGTCCAAGTAACTAAACTGAGTTTATTAACAAGTCACCAGAATGTCTCCATGTATTTCAGTTTAATTTAAATGTGCCAAATTTCAACAAAGCTAAAGGTCTCTTATTGATCAATAAACTAGGCACAGGGTATACAATTTGGGACATGGCGGTGGAAAAAAATTGGGATGGGAGAAAATATATTTTTCCATTTTTTTGCATTCTCTCACAAAACTTTTGCGTTCCCCCAAGAAACTCTGAAATCCCTCGCAAAGATATTTGTGTTCTCTCGCAAAACATATGAACTCGGACAAACACTTCCTGTTTAATGTCCCGCGGGCAGTTTTTCAGACAGCTCAAACGTTAACAATGAAGCGGTTCATAGAGTTTGAACTCAAATATAAAGAAATACAGTCAGTGTTTAGTTCAAGGAGTTCAGCAAAGTTGGCAATATATTCACAGATTCAAACTTCCTGGATCAATAACTTGTGAGCTAAACATTCTTAAAACACAAATGACGTAATTTCCAATCATAGTAACGTAGTCAACGAGCTACAACCCAATTTTCCTCAAAACGAGCTTTATAAAATAAATTGGTCTCTATATGAGCAAGCGGCTGTAAGGACCACCCATTGGCCCAACGACGGAATCCAACGGCCTGGCGAAGGTTTAAAGCGTGTATGTCTTTTCAGCGCTCCAGTGAAGTTTACTTAATCTATTGGAACTTAGTTTTAGTATTACTTTAGCTCTACGTTTGATCTGACTCCAATTTCAAATGATAATCAAATTTAGATCGTATTTCTGATTAGAAATTAATCATAAACATCGATTATGAATTAATTTAGATCTTTGATTATCCTGATTATCCCATACTTTCAGTTATTAATACGTTATGGACCCGAATGCCGCACAGAGATCACGTCGGCCAATTCGTGTTTCTCACGGACACAAACTTGTTAATTCTGATTTGAGTCAGAGGATGTAGGGTTTGCTAATATACCCCTAAAGTCAGTCGCCTACTGCTTACGGACTAGAGAGTGTAGTTTATTTTAGCCATTTCCATACAACTTGCTAAACCAGTGATAGACAGAAATCAACAGGTCTCCAAGATGACGTGCCTACTGCTCCGTTCATTCATGTGCCTGTAGTTTGACCTACCTTAACTAAGTTTGCGGTAGCACCAGCCTCCTTAAATATATTAAAATAATGATTTCAGAATACTTCAGAATAAATCAAGATGTAACATTTATTTGTCAGGTAAAAATGTATTATGCCAATTACAGAAGTAATTTATTAAAAGCCAATTCAAATATACATTTACTCAAAGATGAATCTAAAAGTAAGCAATGTTCTCCTGACAAAGACACACAGTAATGTGTCAGGATTTTCCAACAGGAAAATACTGCCATGCATTACTGTGTGGGGGATGATCCCGGTAAAAGATTCCCAATGATTGCTCTGTCCCCTCACCTTAAATACCAGACCAGAACAAAAGGGGTTAAACAAATGTTGTTTAGAGTTGGTTGGGCCAATCCATGTACCCCAGGGGGGTAGCACCTGGTTTCTTGAGATATCGTAAAGAGATATCAGCCAGAGAGGAGATACAGGATTCTCCTAAGTTCTTCAATCTTTTTCATTAAACCAATGACTGCAATGAAATTAAGACCATTTTACCAATCGCACTGTGCCCTTTAAAATGACACCAAACATGAAAAGGAAAAACAACATATTCACAAGATACATCATATGTGATATATAGACATTCTTAATGAACTTTCAGTGCCTTGAGGAGGGAGAGGGGGGATGAGTTGAAGTCAAACAGGGGAACAATGAGATAAGTTTGGGCAGTACAAGGTTCTGTGCTCTGCCTTTGTTGTCCGCTGTCCAGGGTGCATTTTATGGCGTTATTGCAGGGTGAGTTTTGTTTTAACAGGAAAATCAGTTCTTACAGACGGCCCCTGGCCCCTTGGGACAGATTTAGATCAGGCCTAAGGGGACATTTTTTGGACATTTTCCTGTTTCCACATTTTTAGTGTTCACAGACCTGACCACTGTAGTTTGCAGTGTTAGTCGATTGGTGCAGGAATCCAGTCGTCACCTGAAATAACAACATTACGACAGGTTGAACATTAAAATGAAAGCATGGCAGAATGTGTGGATTCTGCAGCAGCCGGACTGGGTGTCACATGACCCTCTTGGCCGGGTTTGCTTCCACCTGCACTTGGCTGCGTTGGTATTCAGTCTGTAGAATGATCTCGTTGTATCAAGTCTGTTTGCGTTGGTCAGCATGATCAGAAAGTGTCATTGGAAAGTGTCATTATAACGCTTTGCGGAAACATCTTTGTCCTCCCTAGGATGTTTTAACTGACCATTTGAGAAGTCCTCGGTCACCTTCAAGCAGAAGGTTTCATTTGCCGGGTAGATCAGAACTCCATTGTTGAAGGAATCATTTCACTGATGACGCTCCACTGCGTGTAAGACACCTGAACAACTTTTGAATGACCATGCAATAATTGAACACTGATGTATTTGTGGTTATTGTAAGATGAGGAAAAGTTATTGGATAAACACAAGAACACAAGATAACAAAACATGATGTACTCAAAAATATGAAACCCAAAAGTCAAAGGTGCGAGTGGTAAATATGGTCTCTTCTTCAAAATCATATATTTAATGAACAGGTGTAATTTGATCACCAAATTCTTCACTACCGCAGTGATCTGGTAGTGGGATTTAGACTTGGTCTGGATGAATCAAGGACGGGTAGCAGAAAGTCACCATAACTAGTATATTTACTAGTTGTATGCATAATTAGAGTAATTAGAGTATATCACATAATTAAACATGGAAATACACAATTTCATAATTGTAAAATTGTCTACATTAGTTGTTATAAGTGCAAATCATCAATGAAACTTAATGTTTTAATCGATTCAATTAGAGAATGAAATGTATAGAAACAGAGATTTAAATTTCTGGTTTAACTTTTGTAATCATCCTCTGTGCATTTGATTTACAGGCTAGGTCACACTCAATAGTGCAGGTCTGAATTGTTCAGTTGACAAATAGAAATGCCTGCATTTTAAATTTAGCTGTTTAGATCATTGTCATTAGTCATTTGTTGGAAACTAGGGGGCCCTCCTGGTTTGCAACAACGCTAACGACTGGACATAAAAAATATTTTGTCCAAAGACCAGTTGCATTAATTAATAGGTCTCAATAAGATTTTTTATGTGGATTTAAATCAATTGATGTGTGACCACAGCCATGCATGTCCTATGCACAGCACAGTATTTACATACAGGAAGTTGACAAGACTGTAATGCTGAAAAGAAATTATTAAAATAATTTTCCTTGTCCTATATGTATGAAGGTAAATGATGTATTGCATGATGTGAATAATTTTGGCCTGGTTAGTCTTATGATCTATGCCAGGTAGAGATGTTCTAAGATTGCCATAGTGATGGTGTGTATTGTGTATGTTTGTGTACAGGAGATGGGTGGTGTTTTATCCTACCATAATTTGTGTTGCATAATTTAGTTCCAGTGCTACACCGGGAGGCCACATACAGGAGCTGCTTCTGTAGTGTTATGAGGTGTGAGCGGCCCCTTGGAAGTTTCTCCACCCCCATCTCCTAATGTAAAGTTGTGTGTCCTGCTTAAGGCAGGCAGAACCAGACCCTTGTGGAATCTGGTTCTAAAGAAAGTCATTTGTCAGCCTGTAGGGAAATAGACCTAGAGAGGAAAACACAGTTTAATCTTGAGCCTTTATACAAATTGCATTTAAGATAGATGGTCTATCTCAATATTTATTTGATGGCTTTAGCCAGACAGTTGTTACTGATGGCTTTGATCTGTTAAGATTTTACGCCATTAGAAGAAAATTTGTTTTTGTTTACAAAGACATGTATCATTCTCATGATCATGTGTTTGCAAAGAAAAGGTCAATTAAACAGTGATAATAGTCAGATCTGACTGCTATTGCATCTAAACTCAAACAGTCTGCTGTGTTGTGAGCATTAGGACCCTCAGGTCTGCTAGGGAAATCTCTTTACATGATGTTGTTTATTTACACTAGCCAGATCTGTGTTTAGAGCAATTAGATCACCAGGGGTGGTGCTGTGCTTGTTTGTTTTAGCCTTTGGAATTTATGGTGCCATTCAACTCTTGACCATTTGGATCTCTGTGGTCCATAAAGACTGTAGATTTTCTGCCTGATATTTAAATTCACACAACTGTTCTTACATGTACAGTAAAATACCTTTCCTGATCAGATCCCATGTGAGATGAAGCTCCTAGAGAGGAGTTTAACACTTGCACCACTTTGTTTGTGGTTTTGTTGCAAGAGAAAATTTAAATTTGTACCTCCCCTTGTTACTGGGTTAAAGATCTATTAGATCAAAATGAAATCATCCTGTGGATTTGGATGGACATTTAAGACATGGTAATCAGGTTGATCATTTTAGTTGGTATATACTGGGCATTGTAATTTCTCTCATTAAAGATTTTTGCACAAATAGAAGGTAAAGAAGTTCTTTCTGATTCATTCTTCCTTTCAGTTTCCTTTCTTACCAATACTTTCTCTAACCATTTATTATCTCATTCCTCCCAACACTAGTAGTGTTCCTCCTTCTTGTTCCCTACATACACGTACCATCTTTCTACATTCTGATTCTTTTAATTCTCATTAAACATTCTTTTTTCTTCTAACCCAATGCTGAATCATCACGAGATTAAAGCCATTCTTGGCCATTACAATATAAGATATATTACAATCTGGTCATAATATAAATTATATTTTATAAAATTGTATAAATCAAACCAATTTTATTTTCTGGTCTCGGGGGTTTCTACTGAGTAATTTGTCCAAACTGACTTGTTATCTTCTCACTGATCTTTTAGAAGGTGATTGGCCCTGCAGCTCCAGCTGTGCTGGCATTAGCATTGTGTACACAGCAACACCCAAACTGGAAACCAGTTACAGCTGCTTCGATGCTGTGAACATTCAATGGACTGCAGGCATTGAGAAACATGGGTCAAATCATTGCTCAATTTAAAGATTTTTGTGACTACAATTTAGAATTGGACACAATTATCTTATTTTAGGCTGAGATGTTATCAGTTGCATTCTTTTAAGAATCTTATTTAAATATGAAAGAAAGGTTGGACAAACAGGTCTCATGGAGGGCGCCAAGATTGTTTTATGGCTTGTTGCTTTTATCAGTCTCTTTTGAGACCTCGAAAGCATACAATAATGCAGTGATTGCAAAGTCTGGTATAAAACCAAATTAAAGCTATGTTTTATAAGACTGAGCCTTAAATGGTGTTGTTTAAACCATATACGGGACATCAGTCATGAACTTTTTGACACTATTAAAAGATTTTCAAAGAACCATGATTACTTTGATGTAATTCATATAGGTCTTTGTCTAAATTATCTCATAAGATAAGGACAAGCTGTGCATGTCCTCTGACACTATCAGGCCTGGTTACAAGCCTCTAGTAACACAATAATTGTCATTATATGCATCAGTTTTAAAATTTAGCGTATTTTTCCAAATTTCAGCCTAGGACTCCTGCATAGCAGCTGTTCTCTAGGACTGGAATCATTTTCCCAGATAATTTCTTTTGAAATATTCTAATTGCATTGCACTGTTTTGTCCAACTTTACACTTCACACACAAAGGATTCAAGTGAGACAATTTTACTTGTTATCTTTTAGCTCATCAAATCACAAGATTTTTTCACAAGTTAGCGTGACCATTTTCTTATTTCCAGTGTTGCAATGTTGTTGCAACAAAGCAAATAATTAAATGTAACAACATTATTTACCTCAGAATTTAAGTTTTTAGTTTTCAACCCTCTGTTGAGTACCAGAATAAAATTTGGATGATGTTATTCCAATTTAGGTTTCATCACTTGTTGCTTTGGCAAACAAGGAGGTAAAGTTAAAGCAAGGGATATCTTTTCTCATCTACACTGCCGCTATCATGTCCCTGATATGTGGTTTTATCTAATTCTCAAGCCCCACCGGATTTTGCGTTCTCCGGTCTAACTGGGTATGCCGACCCATTCTACAAATGTGTCTATGTGAGGTGCGTCTGAATTTTCCCTCAACACTTCTAAAAGGCAAAAGAGAATTGACTTACCAAACGGCTGAAGAAAGAGAAGGACATCTTTTTTCTCTTACTTGTTGCAAGTCCCAATATTTCGCTGAAAAGACACTCGCAACCTGGAGAATCACGGAGGGACTGTCACCACTTTGTAAGGACCACCCATTGGCCCAACGACGGAATCCAACGGCCTGGCGAAGGTTTAAAGCGTGTATGTCTTTTCAGCGCTCCAGTGAAGTTTACTTAATCTATTGGAACTTAGTTTTAGTATTACTTTAGCTCTACGTTTGATCTGACTCCAATTTCAAATGATAATCAAATTTAGATCGTATTTCTGATTAGAAATTAATCATAAACATCGATTATGAATTAATTTAGATCTTTGATTATCCTGATTATCCCATACTTTCAGTTATTAATACGTTATGGACCCGAATGCCGCACAGAGATCACGTCGGCCAATTCGTGTTTCTCACGGACACAAACTTGTTAATTCTGATTTGAGTCAGAGGATGTAGGGTTTGCTAATATACCCCTAAAGTCAGTCGCCTACTGCTTACGGACTAGAGAGTGTAGTTTATTTTAGCCATTTCCATACAACTTGCTAAACCAGTGATAGACAGAAATCAACAGGTCTCCAAGATGACGTGCCTACTGCTCCGTTCATTCATGTGCCTGTAGTTTGACCTACCTTAACTAAGTTTGCGGTAGCACCAGCCTCCTTAAATATATTAAAATAATGATTTCAGAATACTTCAGAATAAATCAAGATGTAACATTTATTTGTCAGGTAAAAATGTATTATGCCAATTACAGAAGTAATTTATTAAAAGCCAATTCAAATATACATTTACTCAAAGATGAATCTAAAAGTAAGCAATGTTCTCCTGACAAAGACACACAGTAATGTGTCAGGATTTTCCAACAGGAAAATACTGCCATGCATTACTGTGTGGGGGATGATCCCGGTAAAAGATTCCCAATGATTGCTCTGTCCCCTCACCTTAAATACCAGACCAGAACAAAAGGGGTTAAACAAATGTTGTTTAGAGTTGGTTGGGCCAATCCATGTACCCCAGGGGGGTAGCACCTGGTTTCTTGAGATATCGTAAAGAGATATCAGCCAGAGAGGAGATACAGGATTCTCCTAAGTTCTTCAATCTTTTTCATTAAACCAATGACTGCAATGAAATTAAGACCATTTTACCAATCGCACTGTGCCCTTTAAAATGACACCAAACATGAAAAGGAAAAACAACATATTCACAAGATACATCATATGTGATATATAGACATTCTTAATGAACTTTCAGTGCCTTGAGGAGGGAGAGGGGGGATGAGTTGAAGTCAAACAGGGGAACAATGAGATAAGTTTGGGCAGTACAAGGTTCTGTGCTCTGCCTTTGTTGTCCGCTGTCCAGGGTGCATTTTATGGCGTTATTGCAGGGTGAGTTTTGTTTTAACAGGAAAATCAGTTCTTACACGGCTGAGAGACTCAGTCTCAAGGGACCGTCTGCAAAGTGCAAAACCCGAAAAGCGTTACTAAAAAAATAGTAATTAACTTCAGTGTTACACACTCTAGTGTCACCAAATTCAGTCGTCTAAATTACTATGTTTGGAAATAGGTGTAATTTGTGTTTTAACAACGTTAAGCTCACGAGTTATTGATCCGGGAAGTTTGAATCTGTGAATAAGCACTGACCATTTCTTTATATTTGAGTCCAAGTTCAAACACTATGAACCGCTCCATTGTTACTGTACGGAGCGTCTGAAACACTGCCAGCGGGACATTCAACAGGAAGTGTTTGTCTGAGCTCACAACAGGTTTTACAAGAGAACTCAAAAGTTTTGCGGGGAAACGCAAATATCTTTATGTGAGAACGCAAATATCTTTACGAGGGAACGCAATGTTTCTCAGGGGATCGCAAAAGTTTTGCGAGAGAATGCAAAAAGATTTGAAAAATATTTTTCCCACCATGTACCTTTAGGTACTCTGTACTTTAAAATGTTTGGGCTCAATAAGATTTAAATGTTTTTAAAGAATTTTAATTACTCAGTGTCAATCATTATAATATGCTGATTTGCTGCTATAGTGATTCTACTCAATTCTAGCTCAAAGATATTAAAATCACTGAAATTCAAGACCTAGGCTCTAGGAGGCAGTATTTGTGAGTCACAACAACAACAACACGTAAATCAGATTTAAACAACTGCACAGTTTTATTGTACAGTTTCTTATAGAATATGAAAGTGCAATTTTGTGAAGTAAAAGGAAATTACAATTCAATAATAGTAAATAACCAAAATAAACCTTGGGCCCATGAAAGAAAACCAGGAAAAGAAAATTGTCTTTCCTTTAGTATCTACCCGGGTAGTATAAATGATCAAAAGTTCTTATCTGATTCTTTTGCAGGTTCACAATGACTGAAGATCCTTGAATTCACTGAAGCGATAGAACGTAGAAAACGTCACTGGCTCGCGATATTTCTTCTCCGGAGTTTCACTGGCTCACCAGCTGTGTCCCAATGTGAAGGCTGCATCCTCCGAAGGCCGTATTTGGGAGGACGAGAGGACGAGGCGAGACGGAGAAGACATGCAACTACAGAGAGAGGCAGATGCGAGGAGAGTAGGGAGAGGATGGACAGGCTGTTTTCTCTTCTTGAGAGAATGATTGAAAAATATATATATTTTTCTATACATTTTTAAAAGGAAAGAAAAATTATGTACATTATTTTTATGCAACTTTAAATGTGTAAATAAAAGAGAATGAATTGTTCTGGACATTGTTTATTTTTATAAAGATGGTAATAATTTCTACATGAAACAAATTCTTCTTTTTTATTTATTTATTTATTTACAACATACGTTAAACATATTAAAATCAACATAAACATTTAAATTTACAGTACATAAAATAAGACAAAAATGATGTAGACTTGTATTGAGCTGAGCAGGGAGACCCTGGTGGAGCTGCTGGACCGGGATGGGCTCCACAATAGAGACCCTGGTGGAGCTGCTGGACCGGGATGGGCTCCACAATAGAGACCCTGGTGGAGCTGCTGGACCGGGATGGGCTCCACAATAGAGACCCTGGTGGAGCTGCTGGACCGGGATGGGCTCCACAATAAAGACCCTGGTAAGGCCTCCTGCTGGTGGGACATCATCTGGGATGGTCTCCAGGGTGTTTGAGTGCATATTTCCACTATCCACTAAGTTGTCTACCAACAGGTTTGCAGGGCTGACTCAATCGACGGCTGCCATATCACTGAGATTTTTTTTCAGAAAGAGTAAATACTTTGGGTGGGTTACACTGCTTTGTCACGTTTGAGCATGCAGAGACAGATGATTAACTCCATTGCGGGTTTATTGACAGATGAAGTAAATAGCAGTTCTGATCCAAAGTAATGAAACAACAGATGATAATGGTGAATAGTAGCAGGAGGTGATAAAGACAACAATCCACATGACAATAGGTAAGCATTAAACAAAGACAGTACCAGCACAAAGCTGTCCTTGAAACACACAAGAGAAACACATGTAAGTCCAATGGCGGAGTCTGTTCATCAAGCATGTAAACATCGAAACCAGACGCTGACTAAGTCCCTGTTTACACCTGGTATAAATATGTTTTGGTTGATCAGATCACAAGTAGATGAGGGAGTATCCTAAACGTGTTCTGTGCTGTTTTATTCCGTCAATTTTGTACACTTTCAACCACTTCTGTCCTGATTTATGAAATGAATGTGCTGTTTTAGATATTTCAATCTGATGTGTGTTAGAAATCAGGAATGGTGAGAGAACATTGTGCTCATTGTGCACAATTGAACATTGTGGAAGTTTTTTTTTTTTTTTTTTTTGTCTTCAATCCAAACAATCCAACAATCTGGTTAGCGCGCTTCTCATAATGTTTATGCATCAGGTCAGTAGGTGGAGAGAGGTATGTCTTATGCGGCTGTTCGAATGAATTCAACCATATGAGAGTCTGCACTACAAGAGCCATCTGGTCAAATATGTTTTCGAGTACCTCAGGAAGTGGTTGAAAGTTGGACAAGCTCAAAACATTTTAGACCTAGTTCACACCTGTTTTCAGCTCTGTCCACCTGTGATCCGACTGACCAATAAACATCTTAATACCAGGGGGGTATTCTAGAAAACAGGTAATGTGACTAACCCGGGTATGTTTAAGGGTAAGTAAGTGGATAACCTCAACTTTAGGTTCCAAAAATGGAGGCAACTTTCAGGGAATGTAAGTGGCCATAGAAACTTATTCTCTGAACATAACCTGGTCCGGAGTCACATGTAAGTTTAGTTCAGTTTCTGTCATGTTTGTATGGTTTCTTATTAGTTAGTAATCTTCGTCCAGCTGTTCCTGTTTAGTGTCCTCATTTACTTTATGAATTTATATTCCCTGTTCTGTTCAGTCCTTGTCAGTTATTGTTTCTGTTGAACATGTTTGTGAGTTTGCTACTTCATGAAAGACTGTATTTCAAATCATCTTCATCGTCGTGCACATTCTACAGCCACAGACGTGTGACAGAATAACAGACCACTCAAAAACGAGTAAAAAAAAAAAAACATGGACTCGCCAGCATTGCGTCTCCTCCTCCTCTCCTAGAACCGGAATGTGTTGGGTTATTTGAGCTGGATGCTCCGACATGGAGGCCTCTCCCTCACAGCCTGCGTGCCCAAGGAAACCACCAAGGTTATCCCGGAACCAGAACTGGGTACCAATAAAGCCCCAGAGACTATGCGCACTGACCAGTTCATCCCAGAGCCAGGAGCGGACCTAGCCCCCGCTGCTAGCTCCATGCGGCTCATCTACATCGCTTCAGGCTTCCCCTCCACCAGCGCGGCATGATGACGACTCCTCAGCTTCTCCTCGGGCCTCCAGGCCTCCACCTCGGACTGTCAGCCCGTCGCCATCGCTTTTGCTCACCGCTCCCTCGTCGCCTCCGTGGCCGTTTGCCCTGAGAATCCCCTCATCCCTCCAGGTCAGCTTTCAGTGGTCGATGCCCAGCCTTCCACCATGGACTTCCGGGGTTCCAGCGTTGTCTACACCCTCTGGACCCTTAGCAAGTCTGTGATGTGGCAGGCTGGGCCTCTCTGCACACTTTCATAAGATTTTACAATCTTCCATCCACACCTAGATCTCAAGTACTCTTGTCCTGAGTTGTGCCTGGACAGCTTCACACAAGGGCAGGCATTAGTCAGCATGATGCAGTGAGTATTTGTCCCCATTGTGTCGTCTTTCGAGTTCCCTTGGAAGGGAACATCTCGGGTTACGACTGTAACCCTTGTTCCCTGAGAAGGTAACGAGACGCTGAGTCACTTTTCCACACCTCCTAAATGCCTGAGAGCAGCTTGCTTCAGCCTATCAGAAGCTAATACTGTTGTGTTCCAGTGTGCCTTTGTAAGCTTCTGTGTACACCATCACAAGCTAGCTACGTCACAATATATCACCAATCAGGATTGGTCTGGTTTACCACGTGCTTCAGACTCTTTCACGCAGGGGTCATAATGTCATCTTCAATGCAACGTCTCATTCTGTTCTCAATGAACAACAGTTACAGCTGGAATCCGAGACATTTTTCTAACAGCTAGATAGTGTCAAAGCAATACTTTCATAAAGCATTTATTTAGCTGTCAACGAAAATTACCATTTAATTTGACTTGTTCTTACTGGCAGTTTAGTGTGTTTTTAAAGCGTTTCTTTTTACACATGTATATACTTCTTTTCCATAAAATACAAATTGTTGCACCTTGCATACAGAGTACCATTGTCATTTGTACTAATGCTTATTGAAATTCAACTCACTGTATATTGTGTGCTGACACAGTGAAACTGGTCTAAAAGAACATATCAGAAAGGGGGTCATTTCAACGGTGGCCCCTTTAGCTTGGGGCCCCCAGAAGTGTAGAACCAGCTCTGATTATGAGGACCCAAAGTCCTTTTATTGTAGTGTGTATTCAGGTTTCAGGCCTCTTTCAAGGAAACCAATGCACTTGACATTTGATCTTTTGAAAAGACTTTAGGAGTTTGGTCTTTTCTTTGATTTTCCTTACTCTCGATATGTAGAATGGTTGGGTGTTGTTGGTGACAAATCTGACAATTCTTGCGGGTTTTTTAGGTTTTGATCATATGCCCATGTCCCAAACATCCAAAGCACAATCCTTTTGCCTTTATATATTCCACATTTTCTTCGTTAGGTTTACCTTTGAATACATCGCAAACTTCCATTGTGTGGTCTTTGGCACAAAACACATGTAGCGGGGCGCCGCATTGAGGTGAGAGCAAGCAACCTCATATGATATAGCTGACTACGCCACCCTGTTAAACAGGGAAATATGAATATTAATGAATTTAACCACCTACAAGGGACACACAGGAACGTGGTTATTGAAAGAAGGGGCTGAGACATGGATACCACAAGATTTTTATCACAAGTTTTATTTCAATCATCAAGCAGTAATCTCTAAAACATTAAAAGACTTAAGGAGCAGGTTACACATACAAACATTAAAGAAACCAAACATGAAAAGGAGGCAGAGGCTTACCAATGGCAGTGTAACTAGTTTAATGAGCACACGACTCCTATACCACCCTGTGCACAGGTCTCACCACAACACACACACACCAATAAGGTCAAGCATGAACGCACAGCACTCCGTGACAGAATCCCACCACCGCACACGAGGGCCTATGAGCGGCCTGTCCTGAAGCCTCGGCTCCTATAACGAGAAACAAATTTAACAAAATGGTCTCCAAATAAAAAAAAAACAAATAACAACAACAACAACTGAAACTTAAATAAAATTACAGAAGAAAAACATTTAATTAATAAACCTGAGAATCATGCATCAAACCACGCTGAGGTTAAGAATTGGGCACCAGAACCGGGTGGATATTCACTCCGCTTTCATAATTCACCAGCAGCAACCCAGCGATCACATATACAATATATGATGGAAAGCAGGTGTCACAATACACATGAACCGAGCACACACGCGCTAATGAGCGAGTTCTCCAGGAGAAACCAGGATCGACAAAGCAGCAGCATCAAACAGTGTTGCCCCGCAGGCCTCACTGAACGCATGGTATCCGAGAACAGATTATTCCTGTTAGAATTTAAACATTAAAATTACTCCCCACATAACTATGAATGAACGTTGCGCAGTAGCGGTAATTACACGTACCTTCATTCCATAGCGGGTCGCAAATCCAAGTCACGCACACAGAAGACTATCGCCATGCCAACAAAAGCACGAGAATGCAGGAGGGGCATATGAATAGCCGCCGCCAACAACCCCCAGCAACGAACCATCCGCCATAATGCTATAAACCAAATGACTATTATACATAAAGTCACAAATCTATGTGCTAACTAGTTAGCCAAACACATACCTCAAGCGGAAGTTATGAAACAAACCGGAATGGGTGGTTCCCGGCAATGATGCTCAGGCGGTGACTACACACACACAAACGGTGCATTCAAATCCCTTTTTATACACTCCCTCGTGGAATATAATTGGACACTACATTACCCACAAGCATTAAATAAATTACAAACGAAACTCTGTACGTCCCACCACACATGCATGGCTTTTCCACTGCATTTGAGGCAGTATGAATCACTTTCAGCTGGTCTTTCATCTTTTCTGCTACTGTAGTAACTCTGGTAGCAAAACTGCTGCCTCTGCTGGCAGACTTGATACTGGGCTTTGCACTTGCTATTATTTAGAGATTCCTCTCCTGTCTATTGTGCTTTGTATGTCACCAAATACATGATCCAATGCAGATACGATCTTAATACTGTTACCAAAATTCCATTCAAGTTGCTGCTTTGCTTCCTTGTATCCTCTTAAAGGATCCATGTGCATGTAACTGCAAACCAAATTTGTGGGTTGTCCAACTGAAAATTGTTCTAAATAATAGAGTATGTCTTGCATACTCTCAGTGTTGTTTTCAATACCCTGTTCAAATGCTTTAATGAAGGATCTGAACTGCAAAGGATCTCCTCAGAACACAGGAATTTCCCTCGTTGGAATAAGGGATGATTGCGGTTGCTTTATCAACAAAGAAGTTAATTCATTTTGCTTCTTCAAAACATCTGCAAGAGCTGCATTGTTTAAAGTAGACAAGTCCCTTTTATGTTTCTGAATTTGTTCATGTTTTTGATGTTTCTTAACAGTTGGAGTAGATGTACCCCTTTTTTTTATCTTGACTTGTTTGAACCTTCGGTGTTCTTGCAGGTGCAATATATTCAGTTGATGGATAAGTACTGCTTGTGTCAGACTTTGTGCTTTTCAAGCTAATAATTTCAAGGAGTGATTCGGATTTTAGGAAAACATTTACCTTTGCATCTGCTGCAGCCATCTCAGAATCCAAAGCAAGCTTTTCCTTTTTTGCTTTTAATTTAGCCTCTTCCAAATCTAAAATATGCTTTTGCTCCAAAGTTTGGGCTTTAGCTTTTAGTGCAGCATGTTCTGCTTCAGCTTGCAGAAAAGCAGCAGAGGCACTCGTTTTGCTTTTAGAAGAAACTCTAGATGATTTTTGGGATGTACTTTTAGAGGATTTATCAGTGGCCTGAGATACACTTTCATTAGGCCCAACAGCACCTTCCAAGACAATTGTACCTTTTGGATCTTCAGCCATCCATATTTCAGTCCCATTCAAAAATTTCGGCTCATACCAGTCTACATGGTCAGCCTCCCTTTCATCATCATTCAACAAACTTTGCACAGACACTTTTAATTCCATAAAATCCGGCAACATGGTGTTAAAGGTTTTTTTCGGTCGCTTTTTCGGTAGTATACGGTTATCCGGACCACACCTGACCACACGTGACCACAACCGCTCTTGGTTGGTCGTAACCCCAGTGACGGGTAGGTTTAGGGGCGGGGTTGGGGTAGGTCATCACATGTGGTCCGGATAACCGCATAGTACCGCTTTTTCAGAAAAATCATCCATTATCCATCAAGCATAAACTTAATTTCATCAGATCATGCTTGTGCAATGATTCAACAATATTCCGTTGCATACACATTGTCGCTCAGCGTTCCGTTTCCAAGATACATAAGCGCGGCAGCTTATTAAATTAAACTGTTCACCATGTACTCACAAAAATCCACAATCCACTCCTTTCGCTCGTGGTGCGAACTCCAAATTCCTTCAAGTTTTTTTTACTTTAATGTGTCGGCCTTTCGATGTTGGCCATGGATTGACGATTTTGCGCTCACTCCACTCCAAACGCAGTCTTCATTTCAAAAGCTTTATTTCACTAACATTTCTAAATTAAGTTCATAATTCCAACAAACGAAAAAAACTAACAAAGTTAGCGAAGTGGTAAAAAAAATTGTAAGTAACCACCTTTCCCAAATCCAAACATTAGTTCTTTCATGTCACTTCCTCCTCCGCCCACATGCGGTGACATACATTCCTAACCCGCCAGGTGCATGAAATATAAATACGCACATACTAAATAATAATAATAATAATGAGCAAATACATAAATAATAATAAATAAACTCCAATACAACACTTATTATAGACAAACGGCTACAACAGATAGAATATACAGTTTTTACAGTATAAAAATCATTATTTCTATGGAAATTCCCCATAAAACGTGTGCATGTGCGTCTCATGAAGTATCACAAAGTATCACTTATGTTTTGATAAAAAAAATCTGATTTTCTGTTATATTTGTAATATATCTTTTATTTTGATAAATGGTTAGGTTTATGAATATGGTTCATGTTATGAGCTAAAACATTTCTAAATACTGTAATGTAAATAAAATTAGTGTGGCTGTTTAAATCATACCACAAAATATATCATAATGATCTCTCTGTATTATGTCTTTTTATTGACACAATTTCTCATTGAAAGCAGTGGAGTTCCTAGTTTTTCGATATAGTGATGTTTAGGGGTACCTTTATCATCTATAGTAACACTAAAGGTGCTGGACCTTGCTTCAGTTTTTGATGTCTTGGGAGTGCGATTGGGTTGCATATCTAGAGACTAGAATGTCAGAGACTTTATTTTTAAATCAAAATCTTTTGCATCGATAATTCCACTAATGACATGTTCAAGATATATATGTTTGGTCCTGGCACAGGTGTTTCACCTAGCCAAATACTCATTACACTAAAATGGACACTCATAAAGACTGTCTTTATGGAGACTGAGGGGCACAGAAAGAGACTGTCCGCAGACAGAGCCCTGTGTGTATAGATGCTCTGTCTTCACACTGCAGGCTACCTTTCATTACCTGCTAGAGGGATGAGAGACTGCCTCCTACATTGTGCTTAATAGTTTTCATGGAGAATGAAAATAGCCTCCAGGCTCCCAAAGCATATTGCAGTCTGAACCCTAACCTTTCCGTTGCCATGGCAACTTCTGCAAGTGTTTGTGCTGCCCAATTATCTCTCATATTTGGAGGAGGGCTCTGGGATACCTGCTGGCTCTGACCTATTAGAGTATTGTGTCAGCGACAGAACCGTTAAAATGATATCTGGACTGTGTGTTTTTTATTTAGCAGACATGACAGAACACTGAATTCTGTACTAAAGGAGTGTAAAGTGCCCTTTTGGAAAGGTAAGAGAGATGATGGGTACAAAAATAAATGGGCACAATAAGCCACTGTGTATGGGGATTTCACAGCGTGACCTTGTGAGATTATATGAATACTCCCAGAGCGGAGTGAGAGACTGATATGTGAGGTGTGGAAAGTAGACAGACACAAACCCATTGAGAAGAAAGCGTGTGCGAGAAATCAGTCCTCTGTTCACCACTAACAAGCTACTAGATCAAAAGATTTGTGCTTGAGGATTTGGTTGTCCCTCCATTACACTGTCCTTCCTTCTACCTTTTCATCTTTCTTTTGACAGACAACTCCATGGGAATCAATGGAGTGTGATTTGCAGGCTTCACACATGTAGATATCTCAGGATGTTGATGAGGAAAAGCTTCAGAGTGAATGAAAGCAAAACGTCTCGGGTTACTTGACTGTTACCCTGTTCCCTGAAAAAGCGGAAAAACGATTCTGCGCTTGATTCAGCACTATGGGAGCAGTTTTTGTGAGACCATCTGTGAAATATTTGTGTAACACGTCAATGGAATTGACTTTGAACTTTTATAGCTTCGGACAGTGACATCATCGGAATACACGCTCGTCAGAGGCTATAATTAGATGTGCATCGACAGGTATAATTATGTCGGAAGAGCAGTCCTGGAACATCCTTAGTGCGGCAATGAAGCACAGCATCTTGTTCCCGCTTTTTCAGGGAACAAGGTTACAGTCAAGTAACCCAAGACGTTCACTTTCAAAAGCTACATTTAATGCTGCGCTTGATTCAGAGCTATGGGGACGATAATACCCACGCCGCCACACTGGGGGTGTCTGGACCCCTCATGGTTTTGTAGTGTGTGCTCACAAGAACGCGAAAAGGTCTCAGACATGAGCTTGTGATGTCGACTCAAGGACATGTGAGCCCGGAGTGACATGAACATCCAAACTGTAAAGTCTTATGAATGTGTGCGGTAAGGACAAGCCTGCCGCATCACAAACATATGCTGCAGGGGGGCACCCCGCCGCCAAGGCTCGGGAAGAAGCGAGTAGTCAGGATGAGGATGCAAAATTGCTTTCACCATTCCTGGGGCAAAGTCTAAGCAGGAAGGCAAGACAGACAGATCCCGCAAATCCCCAATTCTTTTTAAAGAAGTTACAGCCATAATGAAAACCATCTTTAGAGTCATAAGCTTGTCAGGCGTTGACTCTAGAGGTGTAAAGGGGGTCTCAACCAGACCCTCAAGGACTATAGCTAAGTCCCATGAAGGGAGCTTGGTTCTAACGGGAGGCCTCAGTCATCTGGCCCTACGAACAAAGAAGTGGGCGAGCAGAAGATGCTTCCCGAGTGGCACCCCGTCAATCAAGGCATGGCAAGCCGATAAAGTAACCACATAAATCCTGAGAGTGGTGGGGCCTGTGTCTGTTGATCATTTTTCCTGCAGGAAGTCAATAACTGAAGCAATCTGGCAGTTTACTGGAGGTGCACCACCTTTCAAAGACACCCCATTTATTGGCAAAACTTCTTCTAGTTGAGGGAGCCCTAGCACTGTAAATGGTCTCTATAACTTCAGGTGAAACAGGTTCCACAGCTCGGGCCGGGGATGAAATATTGGCCCCTGCACTTGTGAAGGAAGGTCCCTCTCCTTTCCAGTATCACCCAGGGTGAAATATCGAGGAGAGATATTATCTCCAAGAACCAAACTCTGTACGGCCAATGCAGCTCTATCAGTAAGAGGCAAGACCCTTGTTGGTGAACTCTGGCTAGAACTCTCAGGAGCAGTGTATTTCTTTTTCTACTGTCTTTAGGACCCAATGAGAGATACCCGGCAGTAGATTTCACGCTGCCAAAGTATCTTTAAAGGGGTACCAATTTCAATACTTCCTCTTGGGGGTGGGGGGTGTTGATGTTGAATGTTCTGTGTCCTGGGCGATAACAGGAAGTGACAGAACATCCAACATTTCGCTGGAAACCTCTGAAACCAAGAGGTGGCGGGGATGTTACAGTGATTGGTGTCTTTTACATGTCCTGTCACGAGGGGGCAGAGCCCCAGAGACCTAAGCACAAAAAACCCTCAGGACTTTTTGAGCACAACTCTCCACACTCTGCTTTTGAGCCTTTCTTTCAGCGGGTAAGCCTGGTACGCCTGTAACACTGCCATAGTGTGCAGAGCAGCACCAGCTTAACCCGTCACTTTTAAGTGACGATGAGTTCCAGAAAGAGATAGCCTGCGATTATATAATCGTATAACCACACGCCCCTGCACCCACAATAGTTGAATAAGTTGACGTCGAGGGCACAAAGACACATGAAGAATAAGGTTTTCCCCATGAATGATGTTAACATCATGGAGGTCCTCAAGAAGGGGCACTCTAGCTGTAATCTTGGCACTGCATGAGTCACCACCTCGAGTAACTTCTCACACGCTATCATAACGGGAGGAGTGCTTGGAGGCGGCGCTCTCACCGTCTATTTTAGATTGCTATTTCACTATTTAATTCCTCAAAATTAAATTTAGCCAAAGAACAGTCAGACAATATATTAATACAAACATCTAACTTCTCAAATTAGATGAGTATTATCATTAAATTCCTCAGCATTACATGCAGCCAGGTATCAATCAGCCAAGTAAACACGGTCTGGATGAAAGGCTGTTGTTTAATGCTTAAATCTTTCATAAGATCAGCCTGATATGCCTGTAACACAGTCATGGTGTGCAGAGCAGTACCAGCCTGATTCGCTGCTGAAATGCCTCTGATGATGCGCTCCCAGGGAAGAGATAGCTCGAGAGCGTCTCTCCGATCTGAGGCAGCATCGTATAACCGTGTGCATTTGCACCCATGATAGTTGAATAGGTTGATGTCGAGGGCACAAAGACATGCAATGTATATTTTTATAAACAAGTGAACTCGCTTTAAGCATTTGGGGTCTTTTGTTCCTATGGCCAGAGTAATCTGGGCACTGCACGAGTAACCGTCTCGAGTAGTTTCCCCTGCGCTTTATCATCATGGGATGGACACTCGGAGGCGGCGAGCTTACGAGATTCAGTGTCCTCCAGGCCAGTCAAAGCAGCGCTGGGGTCACACTTCAGTAGTCTTTCAAAAGGACATCGCGATCTGGAGAGAGCGAGCGATCGATCAGATCGACACGCGAGCCCCGCGATCGCATTGTGGGTGCTACCCCTTTGAAAGAAGCAAACCTCAAAGCACTTTAACTGTGAACGTTTCACATCGCCCGCACTCAACATTTTCAAACGCAAGGGCAGCATACTCTTCCCCCAAACACAAAAAAACAAAACTGTTGTGTATCGCATTCAGGCATGGGCCGTGAGCACGGAGGCACACAACTTTTACTTTGCACATCGCTTATATTTTCTTTTCTTTTCCTTTTTCAGCTCTCTCTGTCTGTCTGCTAGGAGTCACACACATACGCACACTTGTTTAAAAGAGTGAGAGGAGAAAGAGGGAATTTTCTGCACACTGCCTAGTCAAACAAGCTCTCTCTGTCTGTCTGCTAGGAGTCACACACATACACACAGTATGGTCTGAAGACAAAAAGACATCTGTGGCACATCTAATTATAGCCTCTGATGAGCGTGCATTCCAATGACGTCACTGTCCGAGGCTATAAAAGTTCAAAGTTAATTCCATTGATGTGTTACACACATATTTCACAGCTGTTCAGTGTTCACACAAAAAGTGTTCCCAGAGCACTGAATCAAGCGCAACATTAAGTGTAGCTTTTGAAAGGAACACGGTTTTGCTGCCACTTGTGTTTGCCATTGTGACATCTCTATTCTAGCAGCTCACAACTTCATGCATTGAAACTCCTTCAGTGATTAGTAAGTCTTACAGCGAAGTGGTGTGTGAAAAATTATACAAGGCAATTGATGAAAATGTTCAGTTGAGCAGCGAAATGAGCATTTATTAATTCTACAGGATTTGGATGCATTTGTAGACATGATTGAAAGCATTGTATTGATATTCTTCAAACATTGTGGTTAAAGTTTGCTTATAAAAGTTTAAAACTGCAATTCATTCAGCTAAAACGTATTGATGCCATTCACACTTTGCGGATATATCGGTACAGATTTGCTTTATACTTCAAAAATGTACACTTTAAGATTGGGCATTCTACATATTTGCCACCACATAAAATATTTTAAAAAATCTACTGGAGTGCATCTGTTTTTTTTTGTGTGTTTTTTTAAGTACATTTTACAATAATATAATTTATTCTGAAAGTACAGGTGTCTAAACTAATGTATGTGGCACCAAGGATTCTGCACCTTTCATCGATAAAACATTTTCTTTTCTTAGCTGTTCCCATAACTACCCTTAAGAAAAATAATTTGATTCACATGTGCTGTCAGTATACTTCCTTTAAACTAAAAATAAGAAAGTATACTTTCCGTCTACTTTGTATGTACTTCTCAGAAATATACTTTATGTACTTCTCAGGAATATAATTAAACTTGCACTTTAGTATAATTGACACTTGGCCTATACTTGTACTCAATCTTTTGATTGAGATATACCTAAAAGTATAATGTGTGTTATCCTAAGTGTACTTGGCTTGTGTTTACTGTTTTGATTGAGTAGCCTATTAAATATTTTACATACAGTTTTACATACTGTCTTATAAACTTACATTGTTTGAAAATATTGAATTATAAAAAAAACAGATTTGTTCCTAATTCTGAGAATCTGATTTATCTCTGGATCAAAACGCAGGTGAAGAAGCAGAAACAGGTGATAGAAGGTTGTTTACGTAAATGTAAAACAAAGTGATCATCAAACATTAAACAACATATTTTGCGATTTTCTCAGATTTTAATGTTGATAAAAAGAACACATGAAGCTAGAATAAAATCTTTTTAAAATGAGTTCAAGGACAGTTAAAGGTATATTTCAAGTATAAGAATGAATACCTAAATAAGAACATAGTAGTAGTATACTTAAAGTGTAAAAATAATATATAAATACTAGCAAACTGTCAGTATGAATTTGTTCACTTAAAGTGTATACTTCAAAGTGTACTTTCATAAAAAAAAAATGAAAAAAAAAAAATACTAGTAAACTATCAGTATACCCATAAAATGCACTTGTAGTATTGTAGTATAGTTGCAGTACAAAAAAAAAAAAAAAAAAAAAAAACCTTGGTTGTACTGTTTACTACTGTTACACTTAAAGTATACTTTTATATACTAAAGAGTGTGACAATTTAGTCCAAATTGTATTGAAACAGTACACTTACAAGTATAATTCTAGTACATTTATATAAGTATGCTTACTACATAAAGTATACTTGAACCTTACTAAAGTATACTTAATAAAATGAACTTGAAGTATACTTATTTTTCGTAAGGGTAAGAAGTTCTTCACAGTGTGTAAAAAAAGGGCTTGGCTATATCACAACCACACTGCTGGACTCCTAGAACAGGAAGGAGCAACACTCCTCTAGCAGAAGGTCAAGACAAGCTGTACAGAAAACATATCAAACTCATACACTCGCATGCTTTCTTTCCCTTATCTGGCAAACTTCACCGTGGCCTCTCTGCACCCTGCCTGCACTAAGACCTACAGCCCTCTGGCTTCTTATACCTCATTAATGGACTCAAATCCTTAGTATTCAAAGCTTAATGCTGCAGTGGTAGGATCCCAGTTAGAGCCATCACTCCACCCTGAAACATGCCCAGCTCATTAAAATATTGTTCAGGGCTACTGTTCAGAAAGGCCTCCATGAACAAAATGAAAAACCCAATTAAATCTACGACGAAAGGTCTATTCACACCAAGACTGAAAAAAAAAAAAAAGCACAGGTATCTTGGAGGCAACATACAACCCATCTAACAATACAGGTATCACTCATTTTAATGCAGTTATGTAATAATGTGTGATGCATAAATATGTGGTGCAGTATAATAGCAATAATATAGAGGTTTACTGAAATATTAGTAAATATTATTAATAATTCAATTACAATATTTTTGAGATTTAAATAACTAGGGGAAAAAATCATAAAACAATTAAATGAGTTTTTTTCATGGT